>NW_009719409.1:0-1588 GCF_000703405.1 Apaloderma vittatum | reverse complement strand
GGGATCTGGGGCTGTTCAGCCTAGAGAAGAGATTGAGGGGAGACGTTAATGCTCTCTACAACTACTTGAAATGAGGTTGTAGCGAGGTGGCAGTTGGTCTCTTCTCCCTAGTGGCAAGTGATAGGACAAGGGGAAATGGCCTTAAGTTGCACCAGGGGGAGTTCAGGTTGGATATTAGGAAGAATTTCTTTAATGAGAGGGTTTTCAGGCATTGGAACAGGCTGCCCAGGTTGAGTCACCATCCCTGGAGGTGTTTAGGAGAAGGGTAGATGTTGCCTTGACAGACATGGTTTAGTGGTGTTGATAGGGCTAGGAAAAAGTTGGATTTGATTTTGAAAGTCTCTTCCAGCCGAAACTTTTCTATAATTCTATCATGTCTTTACAGCGATGTTTCATTCACAGGTTCGTGCTTGGACTGTCGTGGCTATGTAATAAAAAGCAAGGTCAACCCAAGCTCCTGTGTAACCCATCAATTTCAATGTATTTTTGCTTGAGCCAGACCACTTTTCAAGATGGCAGGTACTCACCTCGGGTGTTATCCTTTTCCCTTGGACCTGAAGGGGGCAAGAACCAAGATCTTGGTGGAAACTATCACCTCTGAAGAGCTTTTCTTTCTTAAATTCCTGATTTATTGTGTGAAATGGCTTGCACAGCTCAGTACAAATAACATGTAAGAGCTGTATTATTAGCTGAGATGCAAAGCAGCAACTCTTCAGATACAACTGTAATGATGTATATGTATATGTTTGGATGTTTGCTAGATCTGACTGGGTTTCTTGGCAGATATTTAGGTGATGCCAAGTTCAAAGACTTTTTGTTTGGGTTTTTTTGGAGTGGTGTTTTTTGTTTGTTTTTGTGTTTTGCTTCTGAAACCCAGCTAATTTCTGTGATCTCAGCTACAGTGCAGTCCTACAGTCAACCTACGCTGGTACAACTGAGGATACAATACATTGGAGGAGAGAGGATGAAGTTAAGAGCTGGTGCAAAGGAGAGCAGGAACTATTTTGCTGATGAAAAAAGCTAAGTTAATGTGGAGTAGTCATAAAGAATGGTGAGATTAGCTCAGATTTGGTACAGTTGTACCAACCTTTCTGCGAAGGCAAAGGCCTTCAGCCCTGCGTATGGTTGGACCTATCGCTCTACACAAAATTTGCGTGGTTTGTATGGAATGGAAGGGCCATGGCCTGCTGCCTGGCAGAGATGAGGCCAGGGCCATGCGGCGTTACCTCCCTATGCAGCTGTGAGGGGTGTCGGGGTCTGGGGAGGGGGCAGCCGGGGCTGCTGTTCACAGGGGCCGTCAATGCTCCTGGCTGCCTGTTGTTCAGTTCAGCTGCTGTTCAGCTCCAGGGGTGGAGCAGAGGAGTTTGGCTGAACGGTCTGGTGGTGGGAGCTGGCAGTTAGCCGTGACCACGTTCCTCCTTAGGGGGCAACTTCTTCCTGCACCTCCTGTCCTAGGCTGGGCCCTGCACCTGAGGCCCCACTCGAGGGCTGAGCCTGTGGGGCCTCTTCCAGCCGCGCCGTAGGTGGGAGACACCCCGGTGTGAGGGAACGGGGCGACCCCTCGCTCTGAGGTGCTGCCCGGTGAGGA
>NW_009719408.1:0-3624 GCF_000703405.1 Apaloderma vittatum | reverse complement strand
TGGACGTGTGCCCGGAGGTTTGTTGAAGTGATCCCTCTCCTGGAAAGGCAGACCGAGTGGAAAAACACACCAAGGTTGTGCGTTGTTTTTCATAGAATCAGCAAGGTTGGAAACGACCTCTGAGATCACCAAGTCCAGCTGTCGATCCAGCACCACCATGACCGCTAAAGCATGTCCCGAAGGGCCACGTCTGTGGGGTTTTTGAACACCCACAGGGATGGCGACTCCACCGCTTCCCCGGGCAGCCCGTGCCAGGGCTTCACCCCTCTTGCAGTAAAGCAATTTCTCCTAACGTCCAATCTAAATCTCCCTCTGGTGCGACTTCAGCCCATTTCCTTTCATCATACTGCTAGTAACTTGGGAGAAGAGACCAAACCCCACCTCACCACAACCAGCTGTCGGTAGTTGTACAGAGTGATAAGGTCTCCACCCTCCTTTCTGCAGACTAAACCCCAGCTCCCTTAGCCGCTCTTCTTACAACATGCTCTCCAGACCTTCACCAGCTTTGGTGTTCTTCTCTCGGCCTGCTTGAGCATCTAAATGTCTTTCTTGTACTGCAGCGCCCAAAACTGAGCACAGTATGTACTGTGGTGCAGAAGTGGCCCCTACTTTGAAAGAGCAGCTTGGCAATACACAAGGCAGTACTTGGGATACAGCAGAACAAACACAAAATAGACTTAGGAAACGAGAGTAAGTACATGTTCAGAACAAACTTAGAATGGGTAACGCCAGCATTATAATTCAGTTTAATAGGCGGCACCACCTGGTGACGAAAAATTGGTTTAAAACCAAAGAGAAGTAACATAAACGACTCTGCATTACATGCTCCACAGTACAGATGGACGGGTAGCAGCTCTCTTCTTGCAGAAGTCCAGTGTTGGACCTGCGCTCTGAATGGTGAGTGGTGGCCTGCCACGCCTGGCAGGAGGCATCACGGCAGCGCTGGGGTCACAGGTGCACACATACACGCTGCCAGAAGTTCTGTTCATGGACCATGTTCTCTGAACTCCAGAGATGAGTGCAGGACTGCTCTTATTTTATTCATCACTACCTCTTGCTGCATAAATGACATTTCCCAGAGAGCTGGGCTGGCTTTAACGGGCACACATCAAGGTACTGACCTGTGCACAGGTTGTGTTTTGCAGGATTTTTCACTCACATAAATATCAGCCAAAATATCTGCTATGAGGAGAAGAGCTTTCCAAGTAGCAAAGTGTAAGCAAAACGTACTGTGACCTTCCTTCTTCTGGACCTTCTGTTAACAGTGGGATGAAACATCCCAATTTAGCTGTCTAAAGCACAGCATTTATTGTTTGTACAGTTTTGCTTCTATAATAAAAGAGAGCAAGTTAAAAATGCACTTAAGCAATTTTAAATGGTGTAGATATTTTATACAAGTGCCTAGGGAATGGATCATTAAAATGTTAATGAGCACTTAATTCCCTCAGTTATTTTTTAAAGTCATAACCAGAATACCTTCATAGCAATATTGTTACTGTGCTTTACAGCAGTAATATATTAATACACATATCAATCCAGTTATTTTTAAACAACACGTTCTAGGTCAAGTTAGTAGAGGGTAGTGACTTTGGGATTCTTCCATTTTTTAGTGATTTGGAAAAACTTCATTTTTCACTTTCTTCATTTCATCTAATAGTACTCTCCAGTACTACTTAAGAGGGAGGAAGGGAAGTTACTAAAATTTTGGTCTTTTTAATGACCTTTCAATGTTTTATGGCAGAGATACTCAAATGTCACTGGTGACTGCACTGATGATTTCCTGAGTATGTGAGGGTTGCATCTGTTCTACCTAACTATAACTTACACACGTGCATTTCTGCATCTGCTGTTGTCATAAGCCACTGGAAGAGGCATCATAAAAACCACCAAATTTGCACCATGCCTTAGCATCAAACACTGAAAACCATTCAGGACTTAAAGCTTAAAAACATTTTCTCCCAGGAATACGCTTTTTAAAAAACCCACTAGGCTTGCACTAGGCTGAGCAAGTAACTAGATCCTGCTTCCCTCTTACTACATAGAAAAATGCTCATGAATTAAGTATAGGTGAGCACTTTGTGTGGTACAGTTTTAACTCCCATCCAAGTGAAGATACATTGTTCCTAAAGTAATAATTAAATTTAAAAACTCCTTGAACAGAGGTATGATTGACTACTATATGCATCTTTGTCTACTTTTCTGTCCGCTTAACTGATCTTATCGATGCTGAGTTATGCCATGTAGTACAAGCTATTGCTTTCTTCTGCCAAGTTTGCATATTGCTTTATAAGCAGTTTGCTGCTTTTTCCCCCTCTTTGGAAATGGCCACGTGCATTTCACTTCTCATCTCTTTCTTCTGGTGGATTAATTTCATACAGATGAGGTTTTTCGTATTTCCAGTGCCCGACAGTTCTTTTTCTAACCCATCCCTATCTCAACTAGCTCTTGGTTACAACTGGGCAATTTGCTTCTCTTTGACACAAGCTTTCACATCAACAGTATGGTGGTGAACCTGAAGTCTAAAAAGTGTGTATGTCCCTGAGAAAATATGGAATGGCTTGGTTCGAACCACCAGGGTTTCCTAGCTGAGCATATGGCTTGTGGAGATAACGAGTGCTGTGCACTCCAGAAGCTTGCAGGGTCAGTTTCGTAGCTTTCCAGCCGCTCCTCCTGAAGCCTGTGGCACTGCTGGGGTTGTTGCCAGATGGCTTTGCTTATATACAGCATTGTTGCCCGTTTTAAAAAAAAAAAAAAAAAAAAAAAAAAGGGCAGAGCTAGCTAAATAATCCTCTACCAGGCAGGAGGTGGAAGTCTTGTATTTATGTCAAAAGGGTGTTACTGTTTTCTGCAGTAGTAGCAAGCAATGAAACACTTGTTTCCTGCTGGGACCCTTCATTATTAGAAAGGATTTATTACTGTAATGCCCAAATCTTGTAGAGGACAGCTTAAGGGTACATGAAGCGTGGAAACAAACTCTACAACTCACGGAGAGTTATAAAGCAGGCATGTTTATTTGGTGCCAGGTGCAAGGGGATCTCTCCTCAAAGCTTGCATACCTTTTTGTCAAACAGACAAATCTTTATTACAAAAAAGTATACATATTCATAAGCAGGTATACACATTCCTAAGTGTAGGCTGGGTTAATACAGTTAGTAGGTGTGATAAATCTCCTCCTCTTGCCGCATGTGCGCTGCTGTCCGCATGTGCGCTGCTGTCCGGTGGTCGTGGGCCGGGGTCTGCTGGAGGAAGGCTCGTAGGCTTCCTCGCCGTGTACTTTTCACCTTTAGCTCTAAAATGCTGAGCTGGCTGAGCTAGTGACTACAAGGCCGGTCTAGAGCAGATGGCCAGGTGGATGCTCTCTCACTGACAATGGAGTTCATACATTTAATGCTCATTAGCCGTCCCCGTTATCAGTACCTTGCTGAATTATTGCTAGGTCTGCGCTGCTTAGCCGCATGTGTATTCTGTATCACACACCTGATGCACAAGGACCTTTAGGATTCAGAAACCAACGAGGCTGATTTTTATTTATTTATTTATTTACAGATTCCACAATTTATGACCGAAAAAGAGGTCGAACCCTCCATGCCCCGGGGGAAACACACCCTCCCCTGAGGCTGCACT
>NW_009719407.1:0-19852 GCF_000703405.1 Apaloderma vittatum | reverse complement strand
GAAGATCTGTGGCTCTGTCGTTCGTCCCTTTAACTAAACAAGACAATACGTTGATTTTGTTGAGTTTTGGGCAACTCTTTGGGGCAACAAATGGATTACTGAGATATACTGAACTTTTTTTAACCTTTGTATGATGCGGTGTGTGTCCAGCCCATCACTGTGCTACGACCAGCTGCAGATACAAGCCTTGTCTTTCCACACTGGGATACAGGGAAATAGCCACGCTGGATGAAAATCTGTGCCAAATGGGTCACTAACGTTTAGTTCTTCATGTCATGAGGAGGACTAAGTGCCTTTCTGGCCCCACTGTAGATGATCTGAAGGACAACTTTAATATTTCAGGCAGTCAGTTGTCCCTTTGGTGCCTCTTAGCAGAGCTGCAATATGCAGGAAGCAAGAGAAATCCCTCTTATTTCTTGCTACACTGGCTGGGTAAGTCTGTGCCAGAGCAACTAATAATGTCAACCATATGGTCTGCACTGGAACTACCAAAAGGCGAAAGTTTAAGCAGTTAATACACAGCAGCAGTAAATAAACACAACAGAGTTGCATACTGACTGCAGGAAAGGCCAAATCAGCTTCACTTCGATAAACTTCACAATTAAGTCTACACCAGCTGCTTTGAGGAACTTTTTAGATGCTTGAAACGTCACCAGAGCTGTTCTGCACTGGTATTCCCACCATCCAAACCCTATTCCCACCATCCAAACCCGTTCAAAGTGAAAAGAAGATGGATCTCATGTCCCATCTACTGAAAAGCCATCTGAGGCTTCATTTCAAGAGTTCAAGTATTCTGCAAGGATTTATAGATAATTAAGCCATTGTAATCAACACCTGAATGACACCAATATACAAAGGCATGCAAAATCATCAATACAAGCAGTGACAATATCCATTAAAGGGTCTTAGGATCTAACGTGGTACTCACACGGTCTCCTGGAGGCCCATTTGGGCCAGGTGGGCCATCAGTTCCTGTTAAACCCTGTAAAAAATGAAAGATAAATGTGAAAACAGAGAAATACAGTAATATGAGCTGTAGGAAGTCCCTGCCACCAACACAAAACATTTGGATGTCAAACTCTCAGGGAAGCCTAACCATTCTCCCTCTCTCTGTAATTAAAAACAAAGGAAAGGACCAGAAGCAAATCACCAGTACTGTTCCCCACGCACGAACACCAACAAGTAATCTCGTTACTTCTGTTTACCGAGTTGCAGCTTAGCTGTGGAAGCTGAGAGAATGCTTGCCCTTGCCCCATGCAGAAGAAAACACACTGGCTGTGACCTCAGCCACACTCAGCCACCACGGCAGGTAATTTGGAAAACTGGGAAAACTTGGCTGTGAGTAGTCAGGTAAATCCAGCCCAGTGACCAGCCAGCCTCAGCTGACATGTGAGATTGGATTTCTGAACTGAGGCTCAGAGGGTTTGCTCCAGAAATATCAGCTGATGCCTGTATTTGTCAACTGACGCCTGTATTTTTGCAGACCCACCAAGTGCCCCTCTGAAGAGCTGTGACATTTCATTGGAAGAGTGCTGTCCTGTCAGTTATTGTTCTGAAAATGCATCTCAAAACTCTTCCCATACTCCTTAATTCAGTCAAGAGATGCTTTCAACTCTTAACAGCTTCTCCTGATATGCAAGGCACATATGTAGATCCAGGACCTTTTTGGCTTCTCCAGTAGGCACAGAGAAAGTTGATGAGCCACTTGGGGAAAACACCTATACCCATGTGAAATATTTAAAAGATCTTAGAGAAGATGACAAAATACTCACATCCACTCCAGGAAGGCCAGGCAATCCAGCTTCACCAGCTGCTCCAGGCTTCCCTGGTGCACCTTTTGGCCCCTAAATCAGATAAACAGAACAATAGAAACATGGCATGTGTTGATACAGGCTACAGGATGGAAATTCACTTGTTGATGTGCGAATCTTGCACCATGCAACATAGAAGAAATCCTGCAGAGAGATGAAACTTGCCATGAATACATACAAAAATCCTAAATTAATTTCAGTGCTTTGGCTCAGTTCCACATACGGTTACTCATAAGCTGTTCCTAGCAGAGGGGTAGGAAGGGATGGGAGTAAGTTGCTCCAAGCAAAGAGCTGTCCCTCCTGCTTCAATTTTGAGCACCCCTTGGTAGGCTGAGGAGCTGAATCAACCTCAGACCAATGCCAGAAATAACCACACATATCATAGTGACACACATATCATATGTGACTTGGTGCCAGTTTCGTTACGCTGGTGACGGGCGAGCTTTATTTCATGCATACCCCCCGCTAGCAATGAAGTGGGAGAATGTGCTTGTCTTCAGGACCAGCGCTGAGCATCCCCATTCCTGTGTGCCCCTTATGGAAATTCTGCTGCCGAGCGAGAGGAGAAGAAGTCAGTAAGCCTTAGCTCTTGCACTGTGTCCCTCTCAAAAGGATGAGCAAGTCCATGTCAACCCCAAAATACTTACTGGTGGGCCTGGCAAACCAGGAGGGCCTGGCTCTCCCTAAATGAAAGACAAGAAGACATCAGCGTTAGTGTTAAACCTCATTATGTTGACTTTTTTCAGTAACGGTGTCTCCAACTGTCATAGCCCTCAAGTCTGCCTTCATGTCCTATCCAAGAATTACCACGCTCAGTCTTACAAAGCTGATGTTCTAGATCCTCCTAACCCCCTAAAGCAGGAGGAGCACGGGTAGCCTTTTTCACATCTACGACAGCAGATTTGGGGAAACCCACATCTTCAGCCTCCCAGAGAGAACCAGCACTTCGGAAGGGTGCCCAGCACCTCCAACTTTTTCCAGATATACAGAGAAATTGTTTGCACCTGTGGCTTGTCTGCAAACAGGGCAGAGAGGAAGCTGGATGGCTATCAAGGCTTTCAAACATCTTCCTGATGAGACAGGAATGATAAGCTCCAGGGATCCAGGACACAGTATGAAGCCATGGTACTACCAGCAGTTAAGGGCTATCAGAAAGTCAAGAAAGAACAAACTGTCCACAGTGATTTTCTTCATATGACTGAACTTTGACAGGAAAAGCAAATGAACAAAGCCCCCAACTGACTTCCACCTAATCCAATTGCACAATCTGGATTAAACCCGATTTTTAAAAAAACAATGAAATATTTCAAAAGCATTCATTTTTTCTTGTCCTACTGGAAAACAACTTTTAAGAACAGCATTAAAGATGTTGGGGAGACAACATTTAAAAAAAGCCTTTGAATCACTCCTAGCTCAGCCGGCTGTCACAGCACTTGGATGGACCTCAGGCAACAAGGTACTGGGGTTTTATCACCAGCCCCCAAAAGAGGCAACCATCTGTGAATAGCAGGAGCTTGATTTCCCATCTTATCCTGTAGAAAATCACTTTGTGTCCCTGTTCCAGCCGTCCGGATGGAGCCCTCCCCTCTGGGCCTTAGGATAAGCACACGCAATATTGTGAGAAGCTCAGGTACTGTGGGCGAGCAGAAGGGAATGGGCACCTCGATACCCCGGGAGAAGAAAACCTGTCTGGAAAAAGGGTGGTTATTAATAGAGCAAGGCTAGAAATAACACCAGCCCCACCACGCGCCTGATAATTAGGAGTCAGAAGGCGGTAAGCAAAGGCATGGAATTTATAGCATGTTTCTATATTTACTGTGTCGGCAACTGTGAAGTCTGTGGGCAAACCTCTCCAGAGTGGCTGCCTTGATTTGCTCAGGCAAGGATTTATGTCCTGCACCAGCGACCGATCACTGCGCAGACCACAGGGTAACTGAACAGAGGCATCTTTATGCTCTGTCTTGCTGAAGCAACTAATTTTTCATCTTTGCCCGCAGATTCTCCATAAATAGTTATCATTATCATGGGTGGGGAAGGTCCCCTGCTAAGGAAATGAAAGAAGCGGTTCTTTAGCGCTGGGCGGTTGGAAAAAGCAGCTAGAAATGGCAGGAGAGGTGGTTTACTCCCTCCTTCACCGCTCGAGATTGCCAGCCCCTCGCATTTTTTTCTCTCCCGCGCGCTGGCAGCTCTCACAGCAAGGTCACAGCATCAGCGAGGGCTGTTTGGGACCATCGGAAACCTTGATCCCCTCATGGGTGACCCCTGTGGGACTCCAGGACTGCAGTCAGCGGAATCAAAAGCCTAATCAGTGTTTACACCCCTAACGCCAGATCCCTGGGATTTAGAGGCAAAGGTTGTCAAAAGGAAATGCTCTCCTGGTGCTCCGTGAGACGGAAGGAAGTTTTTTTTACTCTTTCTTAGCAAGTCAAGGCAGGAGGCAAAGTAGGGGAGGGGGAAAGAAAAAAAAAAGAAAAAAGCGCTTGATTTGTGAAAAGTGACAATCGCCTATTAGCAACGCAGGAATTATATCCCCAGAAATAATTCACAGGAACTTGTCGCTAACTCTTTCCATCACAACACGCTGTTTCTATTCTTGGGAGGGAGAGATTTTTGCTCGTTACTGAGTATGGAGCGTGAAGTCTGTTAAAGGCTATAATTATAAAATATTTCAGAGGGACTTAATGTTGCAGCTCCCACTGAAAGGCAGGAATGAAAGCAGCAGCTTCTAGAAATTGTGCTTATGGGGTTCATCCAAGGTTTGTTCAGAGATATCCTGAATAATTCAGCCGTAGGTTATGCATCACTCACTGCTTGCAGCCGACGGTCAGGGACTGCTGGCCACCTCGGCAGCACTCATCCAGCTCAAAGAACATTCAGCAACTCTTCCCACCAGGTGTTCACCCAAAGCCATCTGTGAAGATGACCCAGCTGAAGTGGCTCACAATGCTCAGGAAGCTTGCATTGATATGAGCCAGAAGAATTCTGATTGTTAAAGAAATAACAGTTTCATTCTTTGCAGCGGTTGAATTGACGCTACTGCTCAGGCTCCATGGGATCTTCTCCATGCAGCGCCATGAAAATGTAGAGCAGTGCTGGATTACACATGCCATAATTTTTGGAGGGTACTGCCAGAAAAATAGTAGCCCTTAAACTGGGAGGGCTGTATGGCTGTGCTCAACACTAGCCGCAGCCCTGCATCTCTTCTATGCAATTCCTTCGAGGAGTCCATGTCTCTTGGGAAGCAGAAACCATCCCCGAGCCTGTCCCTCAGCAGCTGGACCATCTCACCCACCCAGGGCACCTGCCGACCTACACCCACAGGAGGGATAGAGAGCAAGTCTGTTCAGATGAGATACTCTTCCCACCTAGCCAAAACTCCAGACTCACGCTGGAACTGCATGGCTTAGCACCTTAAATACTTTACTTAGCTCTTTGATTTATTAGGACTAAGTTCTTCATATTAATTAGATGTTGTTACTTGGTCCAGTCCCACAGGGAGCCTTTTGGAGCTTTTAGCAGTGGATAAAAGGGTGCAGGTTCACATGACCAACATCTCCCTGGACTCCTGTTTCCAAGGACAATCAGAAGTGATGCTGGTGCTGTTTCAGAATTAAGGTGTAAAATACCCCGTAAAAAAAACAGGAACTGAATGACACGATAGGGATTTGTTTCTTCCTGATTGCCTATACACAGACATTGGTTACCACCTGAAGTCTGAAGGGCTTCATCACTCCCAAATTCTTTTTCACTCTATAAAAACACATGCACCTTCTCCTGAAGTACACGGGCTCACTGCTGCAAACATGAACACGTGTCCTTTGCCCTCTTCCAGGGTGTCCCCTTAAGCCTTTTACCACATCATGAAAAACAGTAGAGAGAAACCATCAAAGTGCCAGCTCTGAACTTTTCACGCTACAAAACCAGAGCAAGATTTTCCAGTGAAACAGTCTCCCTTAGTCGACAGGACACCTGAGAGGGACTAGCTGCAAATCAAAGAGGTTCTCTCTTCAGACCAGCCTTGCTCACAGAGCCACTGTGAAAGCTCACTGCTGCAGACAGAAAAGCTCTTTGTTCACCGTATACCAAGGAACTCATATATATTTTTTTTACCTTCTTATCCATAAGAAAATGACCTGCATGGAATGAAAAGAATTTTTTAAGGGTGCTGAAAGGCCCAATTCCAATAAACTTTCTTCAGACGAGCTTTAAAAACCCTTGCCCTATTACACAAGCAGCTTAGAGAGACGAGTGCTACTCAAGCTGAATACTGACGTGGGAATCTGGCCCTTTTGCATTTGATGTGGTCTCACTGAAGGTCCATCTGATGCTCCTTTTATCCACTGCCATCCTCAGGACACAATTCAGTCTTTATCCAACAGATGCACAGAAGCAAAATTTTTCATTTCTTTGGAACCCTCAAATAAAAAGTATTAGGACAAGTTTTTCTCCTCCGCTAAGTCCCGAAGTATGCTGTCTTCTACCTCTGCAGGAGGTGTATGTGTAAGGAACTGCCTGCTGAAACAAAGGGTGCCCATTTCATTTGCCTTTTGGGCCACTAAAGGCAACTCACGTCCGGCACCTCTTCACGTACCAATATATATTAGGGATAGGCATACTATATAAAACCAATACAAGAGCAGTGTCCAGTGCTGCATATTTGAGTTTCTTGGGGCCTCTCTAGAAATGTGGATGCTCTGAGGTGTCACATAAACCTCTCTCTGAACTACAGAACACACGACGACTCTGGCACACATCGTACTCACGCACTCAATCTTACATGTTACATTCCCTTTTCTCTCTAGACACCAAGAGAGAAATATTCTACTCTGCAAGCAGGGTCATGAATCCCTCTGCATACACTAGCTTTGTCCAGATTGAACCTGAGGCCGCTCAGCACCTCCACTCGCCGTTCTGACTCTTCCAGACGAGGTCTCTGGTTGTCCCAGGTCCATCCACCTCTGAAGGATGGCCCAAAGGCTGCAGCTCTGGACAACAAGAGCAGCTTTTCTGCTCAGTGGGCTCTGCCTCTGCTCCACCCCTTGCCCTCCCTCTGCCACACGTCACTTACATCTATGCCGTCCTTGCCAGATGGTCCAGGGGGTCCTCGTGGTCCTGGAGGGCCTTGTGGTCCTATTCTCTGAAAGGATTGGGGGCAAGAGAGAGAGAGAGAAGAGTTTATTTTTGCATCAGAGGAAATGTATGGTCTAAATCAGAAAGCAACAGCCAAGCCTTACACCTTAACCCTAAATCTGCACTAACCCTCCATCCCTCGGGGCTCCCCACCAACCCAGGTGGACTCAGAGGAGCTCAGGACCGGTGCAAGGCTCTCTGGAAAACCCTTTAGACTGAGCACATCCTCAGGGTTCCCAGCTTGTTTAACTGGCGGCTTATTCCGGGAATCAAAGCTGAGAAGCAAATGGGTCTGGCTGTATAAGAACTGGTTCTCACTGCTCACAGGCACATTTCATTTTGGGCAGAGGAAGAAATGCAAAGCCCATAGAAAATAGGTGCCAAGTCCTTGGCATTAAAAATCAGTTTATAGTCCCAGTCTGACAGGGTGATGGAAGAGCCAGGCAAACACCACTGAAGACAGGAGAAAGGGAAAAAGTTTCCTCTCAGAGCAGGATGCCATTTGAAAATCTGAGATTTTGGAGGAGGTCTGAGGTGGGGAGGGAAGGAAAGGTCCAATAAATGACTTCTGTATGGAGAAGGCTCCAGAGAATAACTTGCTGTAGCTTCAGTGAACAAAGGTTTCATTGTAGAAGCAGCTCTGCTTGCAGCAGATGAGGGCAGCTATGAATTCCCAAGCCAGACTGCAAAAATTCCTCAGTAACACAACGAAAATCTTCACAGAGGAGTTACTTCCCCAAGCGGTAATATCAACACCACACAGGGAAGTTTAAAATAGCTTCACGTCTGCAGCGAACAAGGGTTAAATATGCTATTTTATAAGCATAAAATTCAAAAATCGATTGAGGGAAGGAATAAGACGTTCTGATTCAGACTAAGACCTGTATCAGGAGATCAGTCTCATTGGCAACCTATTACTTCATTGTAAGAGAAAACTGTTTCTTTTGCATCAACAGGTCTCCCCTTTCCCAAGGCTTTATCTCTGCTAACTGCAGCCCTGAATGGGAAGACAACACTTCTACAGAAAGTATAAAGCAGCAGTTACTACACAGGAGGATACAATCTGAAAGTCTTCCCACGCGGGTACCAAACCAGAGGTGCTCGCTCGGCGCTCTCTGTATAACAGCACGAGCACCATGTGCATTTTTAATAAACTTTAGACTCTAACAACCTGCCACAACACACACGGATCGCTATCTTTTTCCCTTACAGACTTTTTTCTTAAGATAAAAATGAGGCTTCTTACCTGAGCTGATGCTGCGGTTAACAGCTGACATAGGAAGAGAAACCCAAGAGCGGAGAATCCAGCCATCGTGCCCAGGCTCTGCCTCTCTTCGTTCCTCCCGGGCAGCTAAACTGTTTCTTCTCCAGGGTCCAGCAGATCCCTCCTCCTCCTGGGTCTCAGCTTACATAGGAGAGACTCCTCGCCTCCAGATAAACCTGCAGCTCCAGCTGAAGGGGCAGAACTCAGGAGCTCAGGCAAGAGGGGCTGAGCTGGGAGGAGAGAGGAGGTTTGGGAAGGAGGTGGGAGAAGGAGGGGGAGCAGCAGTCAGTCAGGAAGAGAAGCATTCATTCATGCCCCACTGGGCAGCCCCAGCCCTGAGCAAACAGGGAAGGAGCCTGTGGAAGGGTCAGGCTTGCAGGGACGCCGCAGAGGCAAAGTTCAGCTGCTCCAGTTGGAGATACAGAGATGTTCCTTGGGTCTCACTCGAGCCATATCTCAAAGCCCATCACCGCCTCAGTGCGGGACATGAGAAGTGAGTTATTCAGTGCCTGAGGCTACCTAAATTCACTAGAGAAATTAATGTACCTGTAACAATTATAAGATGCACTAGAAAGAAATGCACTTACTGCTTTGTGAGACGGTTTATTAGCTCTGGAGGTATATTCACATCTGTGGTTTGGGGTTTTTTTCAGGGAGATCTAGAGAATGCCAACTGCTTTCTTGACAAAGCAGTGAATCCTGACCAGAGAAGAGATGATCATAGATACAAGGAAGCAGCAAAAAGGAGAAGTATTCTGAGAGTTAGAGGAAAAAAAATAAGGAATAATTGCCTATGAAATATTTGCAAGGATACAGGATGACCATTTTCTCAGCTATATGACCACAAATGGCAATATAGTCACAAAGATGCATCTCCTGTAAATAGCTTCATGCTTCCCTTTATTAAAGACAGTTTCATCCAAATCGGAGCTTGGAAGCGGAAAGGAACAGTGGCAAGATTCATCAGGACTGAAACGACACAGCTCATTCAGTTAGCAAGAGGAGAGCAGAAGTGGAAACGCAAAGCTTAAAAATAAATAATAAAAAAACACCAGGTTCCACTTTGGCATCCTTACATGGGAAGGTTTATATAAGCACATGGTGTGTGTGAGCCCAGCTCCCCAGCAGCCAACGTTCCACCAACCCTGACAGAGGAATAAAGGGCTCAAAGATTTACCAAGTTCTTCAAGACTTTGTGGAACAGGCAGTTGCAGACAGAAAGGGAGCGTGTGTCTCTGTGTCTTCGGATGGTTTCAGAGCTGAACACTTTATTAGACATCACACACCTGGGAGAGCAGTGCAGTTGCAGGAACTGCTTTGCACAGAGCTTGCAGCTCCTTCACACTGAGGCCAAGTGATGGCAAGAGAGAAGGCAAAGCAGATCCAGATTCCTCGGCCACACATTGCTCACAGCAAGCCAGGGCTTGGAGGGCTGCTGCAAGCAGAGCCTGCTTATGGCCAGCAAGGGAAGAGCCCTGGGAGTACCCACCTTCAAGTCCACACCACTGAACAGGAGGAGGACCAGCTCCTTCTCTCCCTTCACATCCCCAGGCACAGGGAGCACAGATGAAGGGACACAGTGACTTGCAGAAGTCATTACCATAAAGACACCCCATGCTCGTGTCCTGAAAGAAAAGGCCCACTAGGCTACAGCCCCACATGCAAGCTGGGCAGCTGCCCTCCTGTCTGCTGGCCCCAAGAGCTACTCAGAAGAAGAGATTTGAAGTTTAGAAGAAGAAATCCTTGTTCACTCTACAGAGCATCACAACACACACTTGGGGGACAGCAGCACGGAGCCAAGCCGGGGCACGCCAAAACATTTCCAAGTCCCTCATTCAACCAGAAGCATGCCTGGGAGGGGATGTCTTTTCCCCACAAACATTCACCTGCCCCGTTTCATGGCGGTGGAGGAAGCCTGAGCATCATCTCCACACGGAACAAGGAGCGGGTTTCTCTCAAGGTGAGCCCACCAGAGCTCTGCTTGGCAACACGGAGCAGCCCCACGTACCCACAGGCTGGAGGTGCCCAAGTCAGAGCAGGCAGCGACGGGGGGCAGTGGGGCAGATACATGGTCACCTCCTGCCCTTAAAGATGAAAAAAACCACAAACCATCGGTGGAAACCAGTATGCATTAAAAGTCATGCTTTAATAGGCAACATTAATGGAACAGAATGTGATACAGCTCTGAGCGCTGGGAGAAAAACAATCCTGTGAACTCACTGCAAACACCTACAGCCAAAACGCTAAACCTGATCACGACAGGGAATGGTTTGGTTTGACTAGGGTTCACAGTGAAATCTCATTACACACAAAAACAAATCCCACATCACCGTAACGAGATTTATGATCTATGCCCCAAGTGAGCACATAATCACAAGGGAAACTTCATTAAATAAAAAATTACTATAAATCTGTACAAAAGCCACAATTAACAATTTCTTATGAATCTTTTACGAAAGAATTTTCACTCAGCGTCTTCAGCTATTTGTATCTGTAGTCAAGTGTATTCTCATTGGTTATTTAACTCCATTTGTTCGTAAGGAAAAAAAAAGAAATATTTTAAAAACATTAAAGCCTTTTTCCAGCACGTGTTTGACCACGAGCATCAGATGTTAAGCTGGCAGACTTTTATTCCCCCACACACATGTATGTGACATGCTGGATCGGGACGGCAAGTCATTGATCAAATTCCTTGAAAGATGAAGCTTCTTAAGAGCTGTAGCAGAGAGAGGAAAAAACTCTAATATTGCACGGGCTACTGCAGCTGCTCTCTGGCAAGGCGGGCAAACCTCTAGCCACCTCCTACACAGAACAAACAGTGCCTAAAAACCCCAAAACTAAACCAATCTGAGCAAATGGCAAGTCCAGACCTTCTGGCTGTTGGAAACGGTCTCCTCTGCTCCAGGAAACGGGTCCTCTGTTGTAAACCTCGAGGAGTGAAAGTGCTAAATCGTTTAATGCTCCTTCAGACTCGGTTGAATACTGCGTAAGTCAGGCAGAAGAACTAACAGGGAGGTCAGGGACATTAAGGCAGGCATATAGCTGGCAAGGTCTGAAACTAAATTCTCGAGGGCTGTAAGTAAATGAAGCAGACAAGCGTACCCCCTCCAATTAAAGTTTCAATTAACTGCCCGGCAAAGCCCACTGGTTTCCAGACATGCTGCACTCAAACGTGCCCTCGCTGTCTGACATGCTGATCGTTAACGGTAAAACAATCCTGCCCTGACTAGGAAGAGGGTTAAATCTGACACATCTAACTTCACGCAAGGGACCTGAAGAAAAGAGGTCCCGCAGGCCGCTGCAAATTAACAGCAAAGTCTGGAAAAATACGCAATGGCAAATATTTTTTCTATTCTGGCAACTGACAAAGGCAGGCCCTTTGAACCAGTTGTGCACATAAATATCTGTGGAAGACTATCAAGGGTCTGAAACTGGTGGAAAAACCTGGGGAAGAGCAGCTCTAGACAGCTTTATACAAAGCCTGAAGGTTTTTCTGGCAGAAACCAGTAGCCAGCTCTCATTCTTAACAACTCTCACAAGCACTACAAAGCAACTTCTGCAGGGGATAAAGGGAACAAATTACTCAGCACTTTGCACCCTAGAGAAACAGCAGCTTTGCCAAGAATAAATCTCCTGGGAAGGTACAGCCTTTCAAAATAACAAATAGAAATCACACAGAAAGGCCTGGCAAATTAGGTCATGCTGTCCAAAAATTAAAATCATGTATTTAATAAATACTTGATCAGTTCAAAAAAAAAGGAAACGGAACAGCTTCCTTCCTCTCCTTAAGAAGGGACATACCGGAATCAAAGCAAAGTGCAAAAATCCCCGTTGCTCCAAGATAGTCCTGAACATCAGATAAAAAACAGGAACAGGACTCAGCTTGTCCATGAAGATGACTAAATTAGAGTTTTCCTCTTGAGGACAACCAAGGGCTGGATCTCAGTGAATTTACTACAGATGATCAAAAAATGTGACAGGGTGAAAGTCAGACAAGGGCTAGCCTGGATCAGCTCCGAGGAAGTTTATTCTTCCACGTACTTCCACCATCCAAATCATTAAGGGTGGCTCCAAGAGTTAGGGCAGCGCCAAGGTCCACTGGCTCAAATGCTCGCCGTGCTGGTCTCACTCTGCTGCCACCTGCTCTTCATCAAGTCCTGCTGCACGCTCAGAGCTTTCAGGTTTTTGTGTTGTGATCTCTGCACTGTCTTCTTCAAGACAAGCGGATGCCATGCTCTGCTCAAGACCCTCTGGAACTTGTTTCTTGCCCATGATTTCCTCTTCCCCTTTTTCACTTGCACTTTCTGCCTTTTTATGCTGTTCTACCCCACCTACCTCACTCTTGCCTCCCAGGAGGGTGCTGTTGCAACAGTGCTGATCACTCCTCGCTGTGACTTCATGTCCACTTGACTCCAAGCCATCACTTACTGGAGAAGTCCAGCCAGCCTCGGGGAACTTGGAACCAACTGGGGAAGTCACAGCCCCACCATCTGCGTCACCATCGCTCTTCTCACTTGTTACTTCCATGGCTGCATTTTTCTCACTGACATTTTCTTTCTTGGCCTCAGGGTTTGCAACAGATGGATTTAACTTGGCCCTAGAGGCAGAAGACCCCATGCTCAGGTTTATGGCCAAGTTGTACGTCTTGCCTCTCGCCGTTCTTTTATCCACTTTCCTCCGTTTTACAGCTGCATCAGCCACCTCCGGCACTGCCGAGTCTTTGGTGCTTGCATCATCTTCTTTCAGTTCTTCTTGGTCCTCTTCTGCTTGCGAGAGAGGAACCGAGGAGTGGATTTCTGCATCGATTGCACATTCTCCCAGATTACGGGAAATGTTTTCTATATCAGTAGGGCTTTTCACTGATCCACTCTTTTTGGTGTCTGCCATATTAGCATCCAGTTTTCTCTTCTTGCTCTCCTTTGTGCAATCATTCTCTGCTGTACCCTGCGCTTCTTCAGCCTCACTCTTTAAATCCCTCTCCTCCTGCTGAGTACACAAAGCCTCTTTCACCTCTTCACCATCTCCTCCCTCCAAAACACATTCACTTATCTTTTCTTTCACATCTTCATCGTTCGCTTTAGGTTGCGAGTCTGCAGCATCTCCAGCTTTCTGTTCCTCCTCTGTAGACTGGGTCTGATCCTTTTCCACAGAATCATCACATTTTTTACCAGGAGTTTCCTGTTTATCTTCAGCCTTTTGGTGCAGCTGTGGCTTAGCAGAGCGGGGTCTGTACTTTAAGAGTTTGTCATGCGGCCCCCACACGAAGCTGCCCTGAGGTCTGAAATATTGCCAGGCGTAGTGGACTAGTTCTCTTCTCTTCCGTCGGCTTCTGATAGTGAACAAGAAGTAGTCCAAGGCACTTCTCTTGACATTTGGCAATGTTTCCTTAACAAGAGTTTCTGTTAGGAAAAACTTTACCAAGTGCACTTGATAGTGTTCATATCCCATCTCCCCCAGGCACTTCAGGATGCGAGTAATCCGCAAATTGTTGTGGCTGAACCTGAACGAAACAGGTAAGGGGAGTTAACTGAAAATCTCACAAGTCACTACAAACCTCCCGGGCATCTGTGAAATGTCTGGTGCATTACTGACTGTGATCTATTAAAGACTATTTGACAATGCAGATGGGAGTGCAGGTACTTTTAAAGCCCCTACAGCTGCTTTTACACATGTTAAGGCAGCTTTATAAACAATCACGGAAGCATATGGAAACACCCTGATTTTGTAGCTTAACAGAAAATGTTCCAGCGATTTTTGCTTAAAATATGGGTTTAAGCACATGCTCTGTTAGAGCAAGTATTAACACATCCGTGTTTTGTACTTCAGGAGACCAACATGAAGAATTCCTGCTATTAACAGCTGCACCAGACATAAAAGAAAACCAGTCTCAACTGCTTTACTTATTATACTTGTCACTTAGTAAGGTGACAGAGTGTGATGACCTACAGTCAGAGACTGAGCCAAATTAAAAATACTCTAGCTAGCTAACTTGTTTATCAACAAATACCTCCATTCCTCAGGAGCTGAGGATTTTCTCAACTTTTGACTTTTCTTCTCAAAGAAGTGTCTGAGTGTAGCAAATGACCAGCAGTACCACCAGACTCACCGGTTCAGGTTTTGAAATCGTTCAGCCCAATTCTCTGCTCTCTTGAGTTCTCCAGTTTCCTCGTTGACCAGGATGATTCCATAAAATCTCAGCATGAGCTGATAAGCACGTAGAAACCTCTGCATAACTTCCTTGGACTTCTTAAAGGCCTGAAAAAAACAACAAACCAATGAGTACAAGGTGCAACTCCCTAAATACCTGCACCAGTTTAAGCACCTAAATTATAAACAAAGCTTGATTATATCACTGAGCATTTATTCTGCTGGTGTAGCTACTGGCAACCACAAGACAGACAAATGCTGAACAGTGCTTGAATGAACTCCGTTCACACTAAGGCCCCAAGGAAGCAATGTAAAAAGCCACCTAGATGTCAAATGGAAGGCATTTTGGGAAAATCTCAACATCCTAGAGAACTAACAAAAAAAAGACAAAAGAGACAAAAGCTTTTAATACCCGGATTTCTTGACATGTGAGTGGTTTGGCACGCCAGTTCATCCCATGTTCACGTAAAGGGAACAGCCTGAAAAGAAAGAAATTTTCAGCCCAGGTGAGCAAAGATGACATTCAACCCAGAGTACCCATTTTCTTAAAACTAAAAATGATCCCAAAAATTTCAATATCACAGGCATCTCTTGTAGACCTCATACTCTTACAGACACAGATGTAGTTTATTATATGGCAAGTGGATCCTTCCCATAAAAGCACTGCCTACACCAATGACAACAAAATATGTTGCTTATCTGAACCTCTCTCGTTGCCCTAATGCTTTGCTCTGCAGTAACGCTGCAAGACCAAGCATGACCGAGATCTGCGCTGCACAGCTGCACTGGAAACTGTCTTGCATTGTTTCCAGAAGAATATAACTCAATAAAAACAAAGCAGACAGAGGTTTCACTCCAGATTAATTCCAACTCTTAAAAGATACACAATATTGACACAGAGGGTTTACCACTGTATATAAGAATGGTTTTCTTCCAGAACTTCATAGTTGTCCCACCAAGATTCAAGCAGATTGTCAATATGCAAACCTGAAAAGAAAAGGAAAAAAGTCAGGCAAGAAGGAACAACACCAAATGAAAATTAAAATCAGCCAGTCACCTAAAGTGGCTTATTATCCAGAGCCAGATGTTCACATAAAGGCATTAACTTCTACAACTGAACAACCAGGTCAGAAAAAACCCTTTGTTTTCTACTATCAAACAGAAAATTAAGGAACATACAACCAGAACAAGGACACTTTAAAATGAAAATTCTTGGTGTTGTTTTGTTTTGGTGGTGGGTTTTGGATTTTTTGTTTAACAATTGTCCCACATGGATCAAGCTACTCTTTCACCAGTTCAAGCAGCTGCAGCAGAGTTGCATCAGTTATCACACAAAGTACTCACCATGGGGCAAAAAACAGATTTCATTTTTATAAAAGCTTAAGTTCCACATCTCTTCTTCCTCTTCATTTTCTGATTCTATCAAACCCTGGAGATGAGAACAAGAAATCAACAAGCAGCAACCTTAAGAAAAGGCAGTATTCACTTCAACAATTCTTGCTTTCCCCTCATATTTCTGAAACATTTCAAGCTAAATCCTTGAGGCATGTTTTGGGAAGTAACAGCTTGTTTCTGACGCACTCACATACACAGCATTCCTTTCCCCTCAACAAACAAGACCTTTAAATGTTCTGAGCCTGTCAATGTAAAGACAAAAGTGTCTAGAAAGTGCTCCTAAACTCAGCATGCAGTGAGGAAGAGCCAGGAGTACGTGTGCATCATCGTTTAGTCCGTACCGGGTAACGATGTCTGTATCTCTGCAAGTCTTTCGCTGCATTCCAGTTGCGCCTTCCTATGGACTAGAAAGAGAGACAGATCAGAGATCCACAATAAAGCTGCCTTCTGAAATAAATAAAGAGAAAATATTTATTTATTTTCCCTATATAAATAAATACATTTTCAATGACCAAATTCAGGATCTTTCACACATGTTCCCCTGCTTTTCTCTCTCCTGTGCCCTCTGCTCTGTGCTCCCACCACTCTCAGAACCAGGCAGTTTGTTACTGCAGCTGTTTCTCTGCATTCCTGAAGACGACTCTGGGCTAAGTTCACATCATCCCCTTGAGCCAAACCACTTTTTCTTTTAGTCTTGTTAATCAAGGTCTTCACGCTTTATGCTACCATTTATCCCAGTTGGGTTTTCCTACAGGAATGGTCAAAACTAGCTGGAAATCCCAAACAGAGAAATGTCAGTTTCTTCCTCAACTCAAAGATTTTAAAACAAGACAAACCAAGCCCTGCTCATCTGTCTCTATGTCACCACACACCCTAGACAGGACAGAGATCAGGCTTTAAAATTACAGCATTTAAGATGCAGAAACAGCCCTTACACTCAAGATTCTCATTCCCTGCAGACGTTACTGAAATAAAGCTTTCTTCACCTTTGCTTTACACTCAAGAACAGCCTCGCTGATTAGACAGTGGACAATAATAGAGCCACATGGTCACGTTAGGTATTTATTTTCTCGGATTTCCATTCCAATCATCGCCTTCATTAGTGCTCATCTCTCCAACTAACCAAGCTTTATATGTCAAGCCTACCTGAAAACGCCTCGGAAACAACAGTGACGAATTTGATCTTGGCTCCTACAAATAAAAGGAATTTAGCTGAAACATTTTGAAACCAAACTTCACTAATAAAATATAAAAAAAAAAGCAAAATTAGAATACCCACAGCAGTGACTCACACCATCCCTATTAGTTGCCAAGTGACAGATTTACCTAGTTAGAGCTGAATTCACTTGATTTTATTTATAATTCAAATTGCTACAGAGAAAAACCTGCGGTGCTACATCCACCTGACAATTAGGTGTCAGGTTCTCCTCGCTACACAGGTGGGCTACAGTTGTTCCAAATGTAGCATTTAGACAGAAATCAAAAAGCACAGCTTCATTTCTCCCTCTGAACTTCAAGAAAATAAAAGCTGCAAGTATGACTTTATTTTAAATGCATTTGACTGAACTACATTTTTTTTTTTTCAGTGGATTACTTCAGTAAGAGATTTTGTTACAAACAACACAGAGAGGTTTAACCTCGCTGAGTGCTGAACCACCTCGTCCCGTGAAAGAGCTTTGAAGCATTCTGTCTAGGCAGAACCACCAACACCGGCAAGATTGCTCAGGAATGAAAGGACCCACCCGACACGAAGCGCAGGGTGCTCAGAGCATCCCACGCCAGCTCCAGCAAGAGCAGGGTCTTTGTGAAGCAGTGATAAGATGTGCAGACTCTTGCAAAATAAGCATTTTAAGAAAGTTAGGAGAAAGAAGCAGCAAATGCTCTCCCAAGTTATCTTGTAACTTCATTTAGTACTTCTTAACCTCATTTGCACAGAGAAAAATAAAAAGAACAAACCCACTCTCTACAGAAGGCTGACCACCTGTTCATTAATTATAAAGGTAGGAACTAAATGAGATTTTCTAACACCTTGTTGTAATGAAGTCATCCATTCAGCTGCCCTGTTGATTGTCAATGCTTAAAATTTATGAAGCATGCACAGCATTTGGGAGATCAAAGTGTTACCCCTAGAGGGAGGTCATCAATCCAGAATTTCTAAAATTATGTTTTCAAAATACCTTTACACACTATGGTTGCCCCATACTTTGGTGACAGGCATTAAGTGAAGCTCAAACCGCTAAAAAAAGTTAAAAGCACCAAAATGCAAAAGAGCTGCACAGACACACCTGCGAGAATTGCGTATATCGACCTGTTCCTGTGTGACCTACTGGAGGTGATCCTGCTCTGGCAGGGGGGCTGGACTAGATGATTTTTTGAGGTCCCTTCCAACCCCCAACATTCGGTGATTCTGATTCTGTGATTCTGTGGAGTATTTGCAGTGACACAAGCGAAATGCAAAGATCAAAGCAGAATATTAAGCTGGTTCTGAAGGTGCAGAATGAAAATAATAATAATAATAAAAACCCTCTAATCTCAGTATTAAATAAAAACATTAGAGGCTTCAATGCTGACATACAAAAAGTATATCATCTAGGCTGAGAGGGGAAGAACGAGAATTAGGGTAACATAAGCAGAAACAGGAACTAGTTTTGGGAGCTGATTCATGCCCTCGGCAGGTTGGAAAGGCATAAATGGATAACAGAAGATTTACTATTTCTTTTTGTATTTGTTCGCACTGCCCTTAAAAACTTTTTCAGGCACTGTCAGACAGAGGTGACCACACATTCATCACTGAAGGAAGAACTCCTCCCTAAAGATGCAGAACAATATTCCAGAGGCTGTAAGTCTCAGGTCTGATATTCTCCTTTGCAAGGCAAAGTTCCAAAAGTCCACTCATTGGAGTGAGAAAACGATCCTTGCTTTTACAATTGCCACAATTCTGAAGCTGCTCTAGGGGAAAAAAAAAATTCTGAAGAACAAATAGGTTAAAAAGAATAATCTGAACATTCCAGAGGCATCAAAACTTGTGAATGAAACCAGAACTCTGGCCATCTACAAAAGAAAATTGACAGTGGCCCTCGAGCAATGCCAAACACTACAAAGGAAACTCTGCCTCTTCTCTTAAGCTCCAGCTATTTTGCCTAAAATACCCATGACCTTTCACAGCTCAGCCCTAACTACACTCCCTGCAGAAAACTCCATGAAGACACAGAGCCATCCACGGGCACACCCACCTGCTCTATTTCCAGTTTGATTTCCTTTGCAAAGTATCAGGTGTGTATTTTTCTAGGAAGTCATGAGTGTTTGGAATACTACACTGCATAGAACTCTTTGTTTGTTTGTTTTATATTTATATGGCAGGTTATTTTAATCTCTTAATGCTTATAAAAAATTTAAACTTTAGTATTAAGCGCCTTTAAAAGCGTATTAATTAGAAAGCTTTATCTGCCTACTCGTATTCTAAAAATACGGATGAGTTGTTGAAATGAAACTAAAGTGAAGGATTAGTTTCCCTTCCCCGAAAGGGGAGAGGTTTAAGGACTGTAGCATGTTCTGAGTGACCCAGGAAATACTGAAAAAGAGAGACACTGTTCTGTGTTTTTGATGGGTGTTGTTTAGTTTTCAGAGGTGCTCTAAATATAATTCATAGGGAAAAAAAAACCAAAAACATGTCTAAAGGGAATACAAAGCTGCAGTCCACTTGAAAAACTGAGCAGAGGTTACTTGATGGCTTTTTATGAGCGGCACGAAGGGTCACCACACAAAGATGAGGATATCAACAAAAAAAGCTTGAAAGCAAGGAGCTGCTGAAGAATATCAATGTCGCAGAGTCAAACGTAGCAGCCATCGGGATGTGCTGGATGGTGTACGTGTATGGCAGGTGCCACACGAGGTCAGAGCCTATATTGATGGGATAAAGTGTCCAGATCCCAGGGAATGGTGGGGGGGAAAAAAGAAAAAAACCCTAAAAGCCTGCTTGTGGCAGCCTGATGGCACAGAAGGGGTGACAAAGTCCAGGCACATCTTTGCCTTTGCCACCCGCAGAGGTCATTTCGGAACGGGCCCCAGGTCGTCTCTTCTCCCCGAGGGTTTGGACAAAATTACA
>NW_009719406.1:5431-7839 GCF_000703405.1 Apaloderma vittatum | reverse complement strand
AGCTGCTCCCCAAGGAGGTTTTGCCCACCCCGCTGCACGCAATGAAGACGTCAGCAGGATGGGACCCCCCCGCGCGCTGACAGCCTCCTGCTTTCTCCCTTTGCAAAGCTTTGCCCCCCGCCCACAGCCATCGCCCACCCTGATGGGGCTTCTGGCCCCCAGGGGTTGGGGTCAGGGTGTCCTGGTGCCTTTTCCATCTCCTGATAACCGGGCCATCGCAGAGGGAGATAAGGCAGGAGGAAATCGGGCAGCCAGAGAGCTTCGGTTGTCTGGAAAGGCTCTGCACATGCTGCAGCCGGTCAGAGAGGCTGGGGGAACAACAACTGCGCAGCCCCACGGGGACACGGGCACGAAGGGAGCTGTGAGGCTGGCGCATATGGTTTCTGCCCATCCTAGGGACACTTTCACAGTTCCAACAACAACAACAACAACAAAAAAGAGGGCATTTATTTTCTTCTAATTCCTGGTGCGAGGCAGGAGCAACAGGGGACGTTTCAAACAATCCTCTTTTCCTCCAGACGTGGTCACCAGAGAAACGCTTCGCTCCAGGGCAAAATCAGGGCTTGGTTTCCAGACGGGTTTTCTGGAGTCTCACCCTTGCTTTGAGTTAATCAAGGTGTTTCTTTTGCACAAAGTAAGAAAGTTGCGAACAGGGACGGTGGTTTGAGGCTGGCACTGGAGTCTCCTCGGTCACATCAGGGTCATTTGACTCTTCATAGGAGTTTTTTCCACCAACTCTTTGCTCCAGAAAGCAACTCCCTGAAGTGATCCCTCCCTGGGGTGTAATTAAGAGTGGCTTTTGGGGTGTAAATGAAAAAAACCTATTGGTTCCTGCGGACCAGAAGTCTCTACAAAACCCACATAATTTTGCTTAGGCTTCTCCTGTGGGGTCTCTGCGATGGGGCTGTGGCCAGTGACCACCTGCCTGGAGGGTCCTTTGGGTGCTGGGTGTAGATTAGCATCTGGGGCTGTCCCTGGAGGAGGTGTCGTGAGCTGGTGGCACTGCCCATGTGCAGGCTGTGCTGGTGGCAGGGTGCCATGAGGGGACATGGTGGGGACAGGACTGTCCCATGAGTAGCTCCCAGGGATGGGCAAAACGTGGCAGCGGGGTGGCAGGCCAGGGGGACAGCAGCTGGAGGACATGAAGGGCCACCAAGGTGGCTCATGGTGTGTCCCCAAGCCCTATGGCGAGCAGCACAGCCAGTTCTCACCTCCTGCCTCCCTCTCAGCATCATGGGCAGCACAGGACCCTGTCGGCATGGGTGTCCCTGGGGAGGTTGGGGAGGTCCTGGCCCCTTCCCCAGCCCTGGACAAAGGCCTGGAAACAAAAGCCTGAGGGATGTGGGAGGCATCTTCGACTGGGGGGATTTGTTTAGCCTGGGGGGAGGTGGAGAAGGGAGAGGAAACTGCATTTCAAAGTGTTTCACCCTTTGTGAACTCTTCACAGCCCCCTCCCTACCCCAGTGCCCTCTGCATGGATCCAGCACTGCATGGCCCCCTCCAGCCAGCCCCAGGGTCTCCACAGAGGAGGGAAAAAGAGAGAAGATGGGGAAGGAGGAGAAGGCAAATCCAGCCAGGGGGATGGAGCACATTGCTGTGGGAATGTTTCCTCCCTCAGTCCCTCTCTGGGTGGGGAAGTCGAAGATGTCCCAGCTCCAGGGACTGACTGCTGGCCATCGCTTGGGAATTCTTGTGTTTCCCTTCACTTCCATCCACACTCACACTGTGGTGTTTGTTTTTATCTGGGGAGGGGAATCTTATCCTGGGGTGTCACCAAAACATATGCCCGGCCCCTTCCCAGCCTGCCAGCCCCAGAGCAGAGCTGTGGGCACACAGGTCCCCTTGGAGGCACTGGAGGAAGTTGGCAGATGCCAGGCAGGCAAAGCCCATCCCTCACAGACCTGCCCAGGCTCTCCCCCACCAAGGTGCCACCAACACGGGGATGGCTCTGGCCACCTGCAGGCACTCCCCAGGCTGTTTTGCAGGTCTTCTTGTCATATCCATCACACAAATCTGGGCACATCCCTGCACAGAGAAACCTTCAGTGCCTCCAGACCTGGCTGCAGCACCAGCCTGTACCCCAGGACAGCTGCATACATGAGGTCTCCAGGGATTGTTTCAGTGTTTCACCACCCTAAAAGCACTCATTTACCCCTGACCAGGCAGGGAGGTGCAGCAGAAACAGCCACTGGCATCTTCTCATGAGAAGCAGCTTCCCAGTTTGCAACTGGGCACTCTCCCAGTGAGTTAACCTTGCCCCATTGCTGGCATGGGAGGGCACCATGTGAGCGAGTCAGCACAGCTCCAAAACCCCCCAAACCCTGGTAAAGCTGCAGTTTGAACCCTGATCTTGAAAACCTCTGGAGCTTCGCACTCTGCAGAGATGACGGAGGAGGAAGGGGTCAGGG
>NW_009719406.1:3580-5406 GCF_000703405.1 Apaloderma vittatum | reverse complement strand
CCGGCACACCGGCGGAAGCCGAGCCCACACCGACGGCAGTGGCTGGGCAGATGGAAAGACCAAATGATGGCTTTGCAGGGGGCCTGGGATTTGTTTGAGCCGTCGCTGTCTCAGTGAGTGACTTCGAATAACGGATACACTCGAGAAAATCGCCATCTGCTCCCGGACAATTCACAACCAGAGGAAAAGGTGAAATAAATTCAGCGACTGTATTATCTGCCCGTCCCCAGCTCCAACAGCAGGGTCAGGTTTTGTGCAGCATCCTGAAAGCAATTTGGGAATGAGAGGATTGTTTGGGATGAGTAAAGAGTGGAAAGCAGGTCCTGGGATTCTGCGCCTGCAGCAGGGCTGTCCAGCATCCCGGGTTTGGTGAGTTTGGCAGGAAGCCGAATTCTCACCAGATCCATTATTTTTTTTCCACTTCTGAAATTCAAGTCCCTCCTGCTTCCAGCTGGGCTGGAAATGCCACAGAAACGGATGCTACAACACAGCACATTTAGTGCCGGGAAGATATCGGGCATGAAAAATAAATGCAGGAGTTTGAGGGTGGCTGGAAGAGCCCTCGTGCCCGCAGCCTAACCCACACCAGGCTCAACAGCTCCAAAGATCGACCTCCTCATCCTCAGCAAAGCAAACCCATCTCAGGAGGGGATAAAAGTGCCCCCTGCATCTCCACTCGGCCATGCCTGTGAGCCCAGAAACACCCCATGTCTGATTGTGCTGCACTTGAAGTGAGGAAGAGGATCAGTTCTGCCCCCAAAATCACAGCACTGCAGCAGTCCCTGGCACTTCCAAAAGGACTTTGCTCGGTGCTTGGTCTTGCAGAGGTGGGAGGAGCTGGTGATGGACCAAGCTGGATGTGACCATTTTTGGTGGCCTTTTGCTCCTGGCAAGCCCAAAGGGAGGGTGTAGAGGTGCCCGACACCAGTGCTGCCCCGCAGTCCTCCTGCACGAGTGAGCCCGTTGCACAGCTGAACGCGACAATGTGATTTCCTCACCCATCTTTTCCTCCTCACTGGACTTTACCTGGGCACAAGGGTGTGCTTGGCACTTCCCAGCTCGGGCAGTCCAACTCCTGCCCAGGCGGCCCCATGGAGACGAGCCAGGGCTAAACTCTCCCCGAGGGGCAGCGCCCGCTGGTGCAAAGTGGAGGAGAGTCCCTCTGACGAATTTGCTGCCCACACGAGAGATAACAGCTCACCTTTGGTTTTTACAGCAAAGAGGGCAAGGAACCTGCTGCTGTGGTCAAAAATGGTGGCGACACAGCACCCACCTGGCTGGGGGTGACTGGAGAGGGGACTCCTGCAAGGTCCTGGGAACCCCCCCAGCCACACATGGGTCCCATCCACCAGCTCAGCATCCCTCAGCACGGTGCTGCCGGCTGGCAACGGGCAGGATGCTCTGATCTGCGCTTCATCCTGGTGTGGCTGCCATCGCTCCCTGCAGCCGGTGCGCCCCTCAGAGGGGACTCTGGGTCCCCTCCAGGACCCCAACTGGCTTCACACTAAGCAGCCTGGGCAGCTCTTGCTCGGCACAGTGAGGGAAAGTGTGGTCAGTGGCCTGAGAAAGAGAAGGATGAGAGTAGGGAGGGTGAGGATGAAGCCAGGATGAGGATGGGGAGGATGAGGATGGGGAGGCAGGCGGGATGAGCCGCAGCCAGCGGGAGCGGGAAGGCGAGGCTGAGCGACCGAGGGAGAGGGAGCAGAAATCTGTTGCCCAGGATGTGTGCTTCGCTGTCAGCCGGCTCTGATTAACGGGCTGCCTTCCAGCTCCGCGCCGGCTGCGTTCCTGGCAGGAGCGGAGACCCCCGGGCTGCAGCCGTCGGG
>NW_009719406.1:1665-3563 GCF_000703405.1 Apaloderma vittatum | reverse complement strand
CTCGCTGAAAGGTTACATTTGCACAATGTGCCGCTGGAAAAGCGGTGCCAGAGGTTGCAGGCGGGGGAGCCGGGCGAGTGGGTGAGCAGGCAGCTCCGCTCCGCCTGTGTAATGGAAAAAACCCTCTGGGGGACGCGCAGGAAAATATCAACTTACTCTCCCCCAGCAAAGCAGAGCTGGGCCTGGCCGGCCCTGGGTGGGGGGACCAGAGCAAGGGATGGGGCGATGGCAGTGGCACATCCCCAGAGTCTCAGCACCGCTCCGGATCGGCCCCAATGAGGGGAAAAACAGGGCTTTGCCCATGCACCCCCGTCGGCAGCGACCTCCTCCTTCGTGATGCCGGGCTCGCCAGTGAGGCTTTGCACACGCCATAAACAGGATCCGGCGTCTCTTGGTGCTGGTGGGGAAAACTGAGGTTGTTGAGGGGATATTTCCAAATCTGTCAAAGAAGAATTTCCTTCGACGGAGCTTCGATGGAGTCCACACCACTGTGATTTATGGGGCTTGGCACAGCCATGACACGTACACAGCCGTGTACATCGGCACACACGCACGCACGCATGTCTCATCCCCAGTTTTCCCAGCCCTGCTACCCCGTAACTTTTGGCCTGGGAATAACATTTTGGTGTCTGAAAAGTCCAGCTCCTTATGGGATCACTGAGCCTACCATAGCTACTCTCTACTTCACTCTCTGCATCCCCCCAAAACCTCTGCACCCCTCCTCCATCAACGCTCTTGCATGAAAGCAGTCTCCCAAGTAGCTCAGCGCCCTCCGGGGCAAAGTCCTTCATCTGTCCCTGCATAAGACCCTTTTAACCTTCTTATATTTTTATTGTATCTTGGCCTTGGTCTCCTTTTTGCCCCTCAGCAGCAGAGGAGGGGTCACGGCAGCACCCACCCTGACCTCAGGGTGCTGGAGCTAGCTCCCTCTGCCTTGCAGGAGCCAACATTTTCTTTTTTGTCTCCCTCGTTTCCTTGGTTTCAAGGTTTTTTCTTCCTCACTGAGTCCTTAATTAAAAAAAAAAAAAAAAAAAGCATGGGAGAATTAGGGAGGATTCCCAGATTCGGGGTGCTTGGAGGGGAACGGCAGCTATCACTGCAGGCTCTCCCTCCCTGGGTGTGAGACCTAACGGTGTCACTTGGTTTTAAAGTTTTTAAATGTCACCCTCCTCCTGTGCCAGAGTCAACCAGACTCCAAACCCCACCAGGTCCCCCTGCACAGCATCACCCGGCCCGGTCCCCACCACGCTGGGGTGTGAGTCTTCCCTCTCTGCTGTCCCCGGCTTCCCTCTGCCTCTGTTTTCATTAGGATTTGGAGATAAGCTTCCACAGAAAGGCAGTGTTTTTAACCACTTGGCCTTATCATCCAGCATCCAATGGCATTTGCCATCCACGCAGCAGGGCTTGGAAGAGGCTCTGAGGGAAAAGGGGACCCCAAATATCCGAATCTCTCCTTCTCTAAGATGCAAACCAGCCCCACAGCCTGCACTGTGGCTCCGGAGGGCACTGGTGGCTTTAGGAAACTCTTTCTACTATTACCAGCCCCTGCCCGGGACAGCAGTGTTAACCACATGTGTGAATCCAACCTGAGGACCAGCTCAGCGCACCTGGATTTTATTCCTGGTTCTGCTGCTGGCCGCGGGATGACCTTGGACAAGTTGTTTCCCTTCTCTGTGCCTGTGTTCCTGCCTGCTCTCCCTTATCAGCCCTCTCTAAGCCCAGTGAGATACTCCCAGCCTGAGGAATCACCCGCCCTCCCCCAAAAGGTGTGCAAATAGCAGCAGCTCTGAGCATCAGCCGGTCCTGTGTCCTCCGAGTGTTCGCCAGACCCCTCCTCCTGCTGAGCCCCCTCCTCGCCGTGCCGGCCTGTGGGCCCCCTTTTTTGCCGGGCTGGGGCG
>NW_009719406.1:0-1648 GCF_000703405.1 Apaloderma vittatum | reverse complement strand
ACCAGCTGCCAGCGGCTTCCAGCCCCCAGCGGAGCTGCTCTGGGGGAAACGAGCTCCTCGCGTGAGCCTCGCCATGGGGGTGTCCCCTGGGACAGGGCTGGAGGGAGTCTCGTTCTCTTCCTCGAAATCTTGGGCACCACCGTGTCAGGGAGAAGTCCTCCAAGGGGAAGCATGGAAGAGTAACACCAACGATGCCAGCAAACTGCCTCCCCTAAACATCCAGCTGCTTGGAGGCAGCAAACAAACCCAAACAGCCCAGGGGAGCCCTACTACTGCTGCCCAAAGAGCCCCCCACCCCACAGAGGGTCCCCATTAGGGTTCAGCCCCATTAGAGACCCATTGCTGATGGTGGAGGAGAACTTCTACCTGGATGGCACAAAGAGGAACAGAAAGAGCAGCCGTTTCTACCCCTCACTGGCAGGATTGCAGCGCGCGAGAGGCATGTCCCATTGCCAGAGCACGCAGAGACTCCCAGTGCCAACACAAAGCCAAGACACCCAGCTCTCTGGGGAATCAGACCTGGCCAGCCTCTACAGATATGGACAGCACGGTGCCTTTTTGGGGACAAGTGTGTCATGCCAGGAACTGCCAGGTCCTCTGGCTTCTGTCCTGCACTCACTGCCTTCCTTGAGCTGAGTCTGTCTTGAGGATGAGGTTCTTTCCTGCTCTTTTCCCAAACAAGGTCCGCAATTGTACCAAAAACCCTCGAGTCTACTGAGCTCTCGCTCGTGGACAGCAGGGATCTGCCTGATTGCATGGGGCTGGCTTTTTTTCCTCCTTTCCAGCTGTTAAATTGCATTATAGACAGTTAAAAATATATCGCATACTTTCCTAATGTGACTTTCCTGTGGTAAGCAAGCAGCACGGCCGCCACTGACATGCGGGAGGTCATGGAGAGAGCTGCTTGCTGTGCCCATGGATGGCCAGGATAGCGGCTCTGTCGGCTTGCAAACCCAAGTTTGGGTTCTGCAGCAGAGAATCACATGGCTCCAAGGCGGCTTTGGCCTTGGCAGAGTGACCCAAAGGGCTCACTGACTCTTGCCTCAGTTTCCCCACTTGTAAAAACATTTATAGTCTGTCCTCTGTGGTGAGATCTCATATTAAGCAAAACTTGGCACTCTTTGTTGGGCTTTACAGAAAAAGGATCTTTTGCACAGGGAGCAGAGGTCAATAAATCCAAGGTTGAGCTGGAAACAATCTGTTAATAGCATCGTAGCAGAAGACCCCCGTTCCCGAGTGTGACTGGAACTGGTGGTGTGGCATCCCACTGAAACGCTGGCAGGATGGGGCCCGGCTGGAGCTCGCAGCAGGCACGGGGCGGCGGCGATGCCATGAGCATGCATGAGCTCGGATGAGGCTCCCCTTCCAGCAGCACAGGCGAGCTCTGCTTAGGTCTGGGGTGGGTGGAAAATCTGTCTCCTTTTGGTTTGTTACAGAGCTGGGAGAAGCAACCCGCATCTCCGAGGATGGGTTCCCTCCCGGCTGGGAGACATCCGTGGTGTGGCCGTCCTGGCAGGGAAGGCAATGGCAAAGGAAAAGCGATCTCCGTGGGAGGTGGGAGAGGCAACCACCCTCCTCCTGCCCATGGTACAAGGGTGAGCATGGCTGGATGACCAAGATCAAGTCCCATCTCGAGCTGAGCTCGCTG
>NW_009719405.1:0-1999 GCF_000703405.1 Apaloderma vittatum | reverse complement strand
GGGCTGCCATCACCGCCCCTCCCCGGGTGCCGTAACACTGTAAAACCAGAGGTTTGTGGTTGGTAAGAGGTTTTTGGGTTGTACAGAACTATTGTAACCTGTAACTTTTTGTAATTGTTTTTAATAAAAGAGTGTTGACTAGACGCCCGCCCTTGAGTCTGGGTCTGCTCTGCCTGTGCCTGGATCGGGGAGGATGGGGGCCAGAGCCATCCCGGAGGTGGGGAGAGCCTGGGCAGGTTTTCACTTCACTTCAATCTAGAGGAAAGGAGGTGAAAAAGGTGCCGCTCGACAGCTGCAAAAGTCCAGCCCAGCCCCCTGGGGCTGCGAAACGGGGCCTGGGGTGCTGTGAGCCGCGTCCTTGCTCTGTGCAAACCCTCCTCTCCCCCGACGCAGTGTCCTGAGCTGCTGGGCAGGTTCTGGCTCCTCTTCCCTGCATCCTGGAGCTGGGGCGAAAGCGCAGGAGCGCCCTCGGCATCCTCCCACCGCTCCCCGGGAGAGCCCGTATCAATCTTGCAAATGGGGCAGGAATTAAAGTGCCAAGCGATGGAGCTGATTCAGCACGGAGGAAGAGGTGAAGGTAAAAAGTTCAAATAAAAAAATAATAGGCTATTAGATGACCTCACAGGCAATGTGTTTTATTTAACGTGCCGGTGATGGCGTGGCGATGGCAGCGGTTACTTAGGATGCTATAAAAGTCACGGCTGACCTGTGTTCTTGGCCACCTTTCCGGGCTCAGCCAGCCTCGGGTGTGCAGGTGGATGGACAGACGGACACCGGTGCTGCAGGTACGTGTTCAATGTGTCTCAGAGGTCTAAGACCCTCGTTTTTCCCCTGGAAAACCTCATCTTCCAGGAGTACTGCGGGAGCGGAGGTATCACCAGCAGAAAGGAAAAAGGTTGGACCTGATGACCCTGGAAGTCCTTTCCAACCATAATGATCCTGTGATTTTGTGAAAGCGCAGCGAGGGGCTTTTCCAAAACCTTTTGCACCTTTGGGGAACTTCACCCCTGACTCGCAGAGCAGCCCCTGGGCTCGGTGCTGCCCATGTCCCCGCTGCCTGCTCAGCTTTCTGATGCTGGAGCTGAATTGAGGGAAGCAAACGAGCGGAGAGACCCTCTGAGCAGTGACCCTGGTCCCTCGTCTCCCGAAACCCCCTCGGGAAGCTCCTTCAAGGTGAGCTGAAATTTGGAAAGGTGACGTCAAGTAGCTTGCTGGAAAAAAAGTCTCCATTTCCACCCCAGCTCAGAGGTGTTGGGGTGTTGCAAATCCCCTCCGCTTTGTCCCCCTGCTTGCTTGGGGGTCTGGCCCCTGTCCCTGCACGCTGGGCCCGCATCGATCTGTGGAAACAGCCTCTGGCCCTGTCCCAGTCTAAGCTCTTCAGCAGCGAATGGGTGCCACTGGGCTGGCCCTGTCCTCAGAGCCGTCACAGATAGGGTGACCTGCCGGGTCCCTGATGGGCTGTCGGAGCTTGTTTCAGCCATGAGAGGAGGGTCCCTACCCTGCTCCTGCCTCTGCCACACTGGTTCCAGCTCAGCTGCCCCCCTGCTCTGCTCCCAGCTTTGCTTTCCTGAGCAGGGAGGGAATTTCCAAACCCAAGCAGCCTCCTGCCTCCTTGTGCGGCAGGGGGAGAGGTTTTGGGCAGCCTCTGGGGCTGGTTGGACGCGTGGGGGTCTTAACGCGTCCCTCTTCCACAGATGCAGCTGAGACCAGGCAGCCGTACCCCCGGGCTCACAGTTGCTGCCGCATCCTGCAGCATCATCCTGTCAGTGACATCCACGGGGCATTTGTGTGTCACCCCCTCCCACCGAGCCACCTGGTGCAGGTCAGAGGTGACCACGGTCATCGATTCTCTCTTTAAAAAGGTTTTTACCACAGGTTGTCCAGAACCTCCAGGAGGGTGAGGGCTGGGGACGAGCTGGGGGGCAAGTGTCCGACACGGACCAGGGGTCCCTGCCGCGGTGGGTGCAGAAAATGACTTTGCAGCAGCCCCTGCTCATCC
>NW_009719404.1:0-2926 GCF_000703405.1 Apaloderma vittatum | reverse complement strand
CCGCTCGGTTAAAACCACCCGCAACTCCATGGCGTTCCCTTGGGCCTTCTCAAGCCGCCGTCTTGCGGGGAGGAGTAGCAGCAAGTGAATAACTCAAAGGGATCGCTCTGGATTTTTATTTTTACTTGTTTTGGGTGTATATTTTACAGCGCCGTTCGCTGATAAAATATTGTTATTTTTACATAAACAGTGGGAACGATTGTGCTGTTGATAACTGGACCCGGCTCCACAAGCGCTCGATAAACTTATTTCTATTTAATTAATCTTATTTCTAGGCGTTGTTGCGCCCGTTCTTGCGCGCTGCCAGTAAAACACACGTGGGTCGGATATGTTTATCTCCCCGTCTGATAGATGAGATGTTGAAAACGTATATTGGGTGTTATCGGCAGCGAAATTGCGTGGCCGGGCTGATAAATGAAGTAACTGCGCCGAGCAAACTCGCGTCGGATTCATCATAATATTGCGCAAGGCAAGGAGGAAAAGCGAGAAGCGAGGGACAGCCGCGCGTCGTTTCTTCTCCTGGGGGGTGAGAGCGCTTGCTGGGGGCTCGGAGCGTCAAAAATATCGTTTTGGAGACTCGCCTCGTGCAAGTTAAGTCACCGCCTTCGCCGATTTACGTCGTGTCTTGCCGGTTTCGTGATTTAATTTGCATTTTGTGGCGTTGAAAATAACAACTCGCGTAACCGAAGGGCGCAGGAGGGGACTGTCCTCTTGGAGAAGCAGCCCCACAGATAAAAACGCACATAACCGACGCCAAAGAAGAACAGATGAGAAAACGGGGGCGATTTGGGAAAATAAATGAGAAGGAGATGAACGCGGGTGATTTCTGACAGCAAAGCGCGCCAGAAGGCATCAAATCTCGGTGAGCGATTCCGAGCGGCAGCGTATAAATTCATAAAATCCTGTAAAACAAGCGTAGCCTGGTGATAGATGGGCAAATGATTCTTGTTTGCAAACAATATTATCTCCGATGGATAAGCTGTTTACTTTGGCCTTCGGTTCCTTGGGCTGGAAAGGAGCCTGATTTATCAAGGCAGTTACGATCCGGCGCGGACGCCTCGTGGCCCAGCTGCGGAAAAAAAATCTTTACGTTAAGAACAGCCCTTGGAAACGTCGTGGAGCTCCGCTTCTGACTCCTTTTTACAGCTGGTTTCTATATCGCAGAGAATATTGGCCGTTTCCTGGTTGCCCTTAGCTTGTTTTTTAAACCCCAGACACTTTGTTCGAAGGCTGAAACTCACGGTTGATGCCCTGTTTGTTTGTTTTGTAGCTGTTTCGGTGCCTCGTCTTAGAGCGGAGCTCGACGTTTTCGACCTGGCGCTATGCATCCCGAGCCCGGGCGCTTCCAGGCACTGCTCGTCCTCGCCGCCGCGGGTCTCGTCGCTGCCACGAGCTCAGGTAAGGCCACCTCGTCCCAGCCCCTCTTTTTCGAGGCTGAGCCCAAGCGTTTGAACAAGCGACGTTAAAATTTCAATACGTATTATCCATAATCCGCTCTTGGGTCTTGAGGAGATCCAACCCTCCCAACTTTGCTGTTGACAACTCGGCTCCAACCAAGCGCTCGAACGTGAAAAACCCTCCGAGACGTGTCCTTCAGCTTCTCCGTGGGCTGGACGCCCGTCGCATCTCGCTTTGAGATCTGCGGCGGGCGAGAGGAGCGTCAGATCTTCCAAACGCCAACGTGGGGCCGCAGTTGGAGCAGCTCTTGTTAAAATAAAATAAATTATAGAGCTGGTTTTAATTGCCGCATCTGCTCTGTGTAGTCAGCTTGTCTTAGTGTAACCGCACAGAGAAGCAGCTTTTACTACTTCTAATGCTTCGTGGCTGCTCGTTAGGAGCAAAGGGGAGAAATTTTTATTTTTCCCGCTGTCCTGGGAGATAAATTCCAGCTGCAAGGTCAGCGCTACCCAGTTTTACGCTGAGCACGAAGCGTCGGTGTCGTAAGCGAGGGCAGGGATGAAAGTACCGGCACGATTTCCTGGCAGCCGGCGGCTGGGGGGCTCAAAGGGTCATTGCTTTTTCCTCTTCTCCCTGGAAATTCAAAGGGAACTAAAAGGAAGAGCAATTTTCTGATTAAAAGTGAAAAAAAATGGACATCTGGAGTCCCGTGAAATGCTTTTATGGGTTTCATCCTTTTCGTTAAGCGAAGCCGCGCTTTAATCCCCGGGTTTATTTTACGTTTATGCAGATAGTTTACGGTTCTGTTAAAAAAGAAATAAAAATGCACAGTTTCTCATCTGAAACTCATAAATACAGCTTGGACGGGCTCACGAGCCGAGGGCCCCACCTACAAAAAAACTGTCTCATATTTGGATGTCGTTAATATCGGCTTGACCCGGGCTATCTGGAATTCCTCAGCTCATTTACAACCTGGGGATTGTTTTCCCCTGCCCCCATGTCTATTTTTATTTTTATTTCTGCCCGTTTTCCCAACCAAAGGGGAGTTACTGCTGCTCGCTGCCTTTCGCTTGCCCCCCTTCGTACGAAATCGTCGGTGGAGGGTTCTGTAGGGAACAAATGGAAATAATTCCCAGTGTTTCTTTGGCCAGAGTAGGGAAAAAATCTCCTCCAACAAGCAGGAATTTTCTTCTGGCAATGAAACGGGTTCTCCTGCCCAAGTTTCGTGGGGCTGAACCTTTTCTTTATTAGCAGCTTTTCCTGTTTCTGTTCATCTTTACTCGGTTAAAGATAACGGATGCCCAGGTCATCATTCTCCTCCTGACGAAGCCCGTGGATCTGAAATTACCAAGAACCTTTGCTCTTCATCCAGCTTTTTTTTGGGTTTAATCCTGCAATTTTCAATTAGTTCTGCAGACTCCGAGGCGGTTCTGCAGAGCTAACCTGGCAGGCTGTTCCCGTTAACCTTAGCGCCGAACGCTCTTCGCTCGCTCAAGAGATTTCTTTCCCTTTGCAGATTTAACTCCCC
>NW_009719403.1:0-264 GCF_000703405.1 Apaloderma vittatum | reverse complement strand
TAGAACACGGGAAGTTCCAGCTCAACGTGAGAAGAAACTTGTTGGCTGTGCGGGTGATGAAATCGAGTACTTGCCAGATTTCCACTTAAGCGTTTGGTCTGTCAGTTTAAAAAAATTACAAACTACAAGAAAACTTCTTCCCCTTTGACATCAGATGTAACCAGCTCCGCTTGCAGCTCTGGATACTATAAAATTTTAAAAAAAAACTTACCAGAGGCTAAAAAAAAAAAAAAGGGGGAAAAAAGGGGACGGATGGGGCTGCAC
>NW_009719402.1:0-3667 GCF_000703405.1 Apaloderma vittatum | reverse complement strand
CCAGGTCTCCTCCATGCACGCTTTAGAGGGTTGCCTAGGAGTCCAGACTTCAGATATCAATTCACATACAAAACGTTCCCGTCAAATGGCAACTTGTTTTTGATTTGTTTTGTTTTCCCCAAAGTTTTGCGATGATTGCCCAGCTTCGTCAGGGGAGGTTCGTGGGACGACGGGTAGGTCAGATTTATATCAAGGTACCGTGCCTGCCTCCGTCTTTTCGCATGTGTCACCTACGAAATTCTCAGGTGCAGGGATGCTTGTCACCCCGCACATCTCTGCCATCAGCAGGTGCCTAAACTCAGCCTTTTCCACAGCCGGTCCCAAACCTAATCTGCTAGTGCAGCTCGCCAAGCCACACTGCGAACGGGGCAGAATAAGAATCTGTTGATCGCCCTGGCCACAAGTTCGCTTTTCTGACCTTACATCCTAGTCTTGCTCGTTGTTTGGTCTGGTCTGGTTTGGGGTTTTTTAATCCGACTCTTATTCTACCTGTTAAATGGTCGGCTCTTTAACCAGCAACTAGCAATCATCAGACATTAATTTATACGGCTTTTACAAATACCTAAGCTATTTAAAATGCTGAACTGGGTTGTGTGTGGCAGGGAACATCTATCTATTGAATAGGCGGTGTCACACGGTAGCATGCTCTCTTGTCAAGGGTGATTGTGTTTTAGGCAAACATTTGAGCAAACATAAAGGCAAAGGTCAAGTACTGTTCAGTTGCAGTGTGTGCTAATTCACCTAGCTAACCAATGGGGCAAAAGTTGCATTTTCTGCGAGTACTGCAGACCAAGCCTCTGCGAAGGGAATTATTAGTTGTGAGCCGGCTGTGATCGCTTTCAGACAGCTCCCGGGTGGAAGGGCTAGAGGCTCCGAGGTTGCCCGGGGTGCAGCTCTTGCACCACCACCTCCCTCTGCTAACAAGCGCCTTCCAATAAGCCGGTGCTTTTTGTTCTGTTCTGCTCCACTACCCACTATTTTCCCCCTTTTCCCTCGTTATTTATTTATTTCCCTGCATCTTCTTCCCCTCCCTCCCCATTCCCCGGAGAAACGAAGCCGGGCTCCCCATTGCCGGCCGACTCAGTGTGCTGAGCAACTCCGGAGAAATTGGGCGGCCGGAGACCAGTGGCAGGAAAGTGCAGTTTGACTCCTCATTGAAAGTGTGTGGGGAGGAGGGGGAGGAGGAATCGAGTTACTTTATTATCCTCATTCCTCCCCACGTCGTCGCAATAAAATAAAGCCATGTTTTGAATAGGAAAGGCTGGAATTTATCTCTGAGGGTGATCTGCCTGCAGAATTTTCCGAGCAAACCTTATTATTTCTCATAGCGAAATTCTTCCTGCCATCCAAAAAAACAGAGAAAAATCAAAGACCTGGGTGGTGGTTGTCACACTCGCAGCTTAGAAGTCTCTCCTCTTTTAAGGGAAGAAAAAAAAAAAGAAAAAGAAAAAAAACACTGCGACCCATTCCTTCCTTCTCAGTTCAGCCTGGAGGGCTCACACTTTGAATCAATAGTCATTTTGTTTGAACCAATGGCTGTGCTTCTGTCCAGGCTGTACGTACAGTAGTTTTCATAATAAACTCGGGTTTCACAGTTGTGGTCTTAAAGCACTCAGGTTTGGGGACTGCACGTGCAAAATAGGTAAATACATACATACATAGCAGCGGGATATAAAATAAAATAAATAAATTTAAAAGCCAAATAAAAACGATTATTCTGAGCCCAGGCAAAAGCTCGTGAAATTCTTACTTGTTGCCTTGTGCTATAGAGGCAGTCGCCTCCCAGTCCCACACGGTGGGGTCTGGCTGCTGACTGCCTCTGCTGTGGGGAAAAACGGGATGAATTTTTTTTTTTGACAAAATTCCAGGAAGAACATCAACAACGTTTGAGACGTGATTCTTAGCACAAAACTGGTTTATAGCTAAAATGACATTAAAATCACAAGGGCATATTTATTCGCAGCGCAGACTTTAAACAGAAGCATACACACACGATAAAACACGAGTGGTTTTTTGAAATAAATAAATATATACTTACCCCTGCCTGCCAAACCATCACAACTTGTGGGACTCTTCTTTAGTGCTGCAGACACTTGGTCCTTCAAGCCCTGTATTAAACACGGTGGATACAGTAAAAGAGAAATAATTTTTTTAAAAAAAAAAAGGTTGTCATATATTTCTATAGTCTAATCTCCTTCAAATGTCTCGGATTTCTTTACAACCCACTGGCTACGGTCCTATAAACACCACCTGGGCAGTTTCACAAGCTTTAAAGTTTTGTGTGAGTGTGCGTGTGTGTGTGCGTGTGTGCGCGTCTGTGCGTGTGTGTGTGTGCAGCAAGTTGTTTAAAAGGCATCGTTGCCATTCAGGGGTATAAAAGTATTGCCCTGATCTTTGGCGTGATGGGGTTTGTTTTTGGATTTGGGAGGGCATTTTTTACACGCACCTCTCACTTTACTTTAACTTTTTAAAGATGGGAAAAACTGGAAGCTTTAGTTTTCGAGAGACTTTTCTCGTTATTCATCTGTTTGGTCGCCTTAGCTGCACAAAAGCGTATCAGCTGCGTTATGAAAAATGGCCTAAGCCCAGAGAATGTCACAGTGGTCGACTTATTATTGTAGCCCTTCTTAAAAAAAAAAAAAAAAAAAAGAAAGAAAAAGAAAAAACATTTGGGGAAAGTTTGCTTTTGATGAATTCAATAAAAGCAGCACTGCAACGGAAGAGATTTTAGCTTAAAATCATACAGCATGGGGGCAAAAGCTTAAATCAGCCAGATGGCCAAAGGTAGCCAGTCCGCCTGCTTCAAACCCATCTACTGAAATTACAGTCCTTTAGACTTTTAGCTTTTTTCATGCTTATTGTGCTTCATTTTCTCCGCTTAAAAACATCTCAACAAAAAAATAAAAGTGAACTTCAACAATTCATGCGTCACGAACAGTTATTCTTTCTGCCTCTGTAACAGGGACACGGCGGCATTTTGGGGGGGTTGGTTTTAGAAAAGACATGGCATCTTAAAGCCCCTGGGCAAGGTGTTACTTTTTAATTTATCAGCACCTCGTCCCCAGGGAGGGCTTTCCGGCATAAGCAGAAGGGACAAGTCGAAAGGACTGCAGAGATTGCAACTGCAGACTGTGCTGTGAATTAGTTTGTCCTTTTCTTGAGTAATAAATAGATTTAAATAATAACAGCGATTAATAATAATAACTATAATAAATAGCGCACACTAGGGACTCTGTGGGGCAAGGCATTGAATTCGGTGTCTGTTTTGTTTGTTCTTAAGAACCATCCATAAAGAGCCCCCAAACTACTAGTAGGCTCTACTTTCTTCTGGTGTAAAACTGTTTGCAATTCTTGTGATTTCAGTGGCACTCGGAGGCAGTTGCTGAGTTCCAGAAATTTGTCCTGGCTGTGAGGGCAGAGATCTGGCACCTTAGCCAGGATCTGAGACTGCGTCCACCTGCTTTGATAACAGGTCGGAGCTTTTGATGTCGCTGGTCCGGGGGAAATGTCAGCGCTGCCTGTGCAGAGTGGAGAGTAATTTGCAGAAGAAGTACGGGCTAAAAAGCGCCCTGCCCGCTCTGCTCGCCCTGCCCGGGTTCTCCTCTCCTCTTGACCCTTATTTTATAGTTACTCCCACCTGGCAACACCAGTTCCCGCGCCGCGGGAC
>NW_009719401.1:7012-7332 GCF_000703405.1 Apaloderma vittatum | reverse complement strand
CCTTCTCTCCCCCAGGCTGAACAGCCCCCGCTCTCTCGGCCTGTCCTCAGGGGGAGCTGCTCCAGCCCCCAAATCCTCTTGGTGAGGGTCCAGCGCTGCCAGTTGAGACTCACCGTGTCACCCTGCTCCTGCCCAACCCCTCCGGGATCCAATGCCCCATCTCCCTCCGGGATCCAATGCCCTGTCTCTCACCTCAGCACAGCACTAATGGGCTCCATTTGCTCCCTCCAAGCGCTGCATGGAGAGGATGAGGAGCAGCCGGGCGAAGCTGCTGGACCGGTACCGTCAGGCTGGCAAGAGACCGAGCGGCTCGGCCCCTG
>NW_009719401.1:0-6978 GCF_000703405.1 Apaloderma vittatum | reverse complement strand
GGCAGATGCTGCAGGCAGCGCAGGAGAGCCTGCCCTCCCTCAGTGGAAAGCAGGCCCTGGCCCAGGTCAGTACAAACTCTCGGGCTGATGCTGTCTCCAGCATCACGGGCTACGTGTCTAATGCAGGCATGTCAAACACGTCTCCCTGCACTTGTAACTGCACAGCGGCTCACTGGTTGGAGTTGGCAAAACCCAAGAGCGTCTGGGTTTCCTGCTTCCCAACTAGTGCGGAGTGTTGTGCTGTGAAAGCGCTTGCCTTTGGGCCCAGAGGGGGGGAACTTCCTCGTTTCCTTCACAGGCTGCGTGTGAACCACGGCAGAGGGTGGGTTCCTCATGTGTGGTTTTCAGAGCTGGTGTGTCACTGACCACTCCTGAGCGCGGGGATGAAGCTCCGGTGTGGGGATGACACTCCAGTGTTTTAAAAAAACACAAGCTCTTGGACAGGCTGTGTTTGATCCGTTGCAAGTGACTTTGCAGAGGTGATTATGTTAGATTGCTTTACACAGTGCATGGTTTTTGCAAATACAGGGATTTACCAGGCAGAAGAATAAGCAGACTGAATTTACATTACAGTGACAACTCAGTCAGGTGAAAGTTAAGTGAGAATGTAGCCAGGATGGGAGAGTCACTGACTGGATGCACCTTTCAGATGCTAGAGGACCCCGATGAGCTGGCAGTGCTGGAAGAGATCCAACAAGAATTGGTCTTACAAGGTAAGTTCCCTACATGCTTCCTTCCTACATATTTGTCTTGACTTTCTAGTGACCCAAACTAGCCGAGGTTGCACTCCTTCGTTCTTGTAGCCTGTGCAATACAGAAGAATTCTCTGTAGCCTCTCTCATGGGTACTCTTTTTGACAGTTTTAAAGAGTTTAAGTGGTATTTTAAGGTCTGTGAGAAGCTAATAAGAGAGGAGACCAGAGGAACAGGAGTGGCGAATTTGGGAGCCGTAGGCACCTGTATAAATCAGTTCAGAATGTTTCTAAATTGTTGGGTGGAAGGTCACCCACTTGAGACCGGCTAAAGGTTGAGCTGGATTAGCAGGAACGATTTCATCAAGGGTAGAGATCCAATCCAAAGAAAGAAAAGATCAGAAACGAGCGGCTGCCCCAGCAGTTTCACATGTGCAGCTCTATCTTTGGTTCCTAATGGAGGATATTTTGCTGTGTTACTACAGAACAGTTGGTTATAGAAGAGTACGAGCGAAGCCTGCAGTTTGATGAAGAATGCCTCAATGCGATGCTTGATGGCTTGGATGCCAGTGACAAGCTCATCTGCCCAGTGTGTAGGAGGTAAGAAAGCCCTCGAGGAGGTTCTTTGCTCCCCTGCAGCCATCTGGGCTTAGAAACGGGCAGAAGCAGTGGGCAAGCAGGGGCTGCTGTTAGTGCCAAGTTCAACAAAATAAAAAAAAACCTAAACTGAGCAATGTTTCCAAATCTAAAGGGTCTTTTGCTAAAATGTACTGTTGTTCTGGAGGTTGTGATGCTGCTCAAAGTATGCTCTTTCTAGGAACCACCTGGACGTGAGGAATCACTTGGTTTCTTGCCAGTGCGGATTACACATCGGCACACAGGTACACTGCGCCGTCACGTGTTAGATGTAACATCTTAGGTGCCTGCTGCTGCCAAAGGGGCAGTTTTAGCAGGCCGTGACTAAAGCGTAAGATTTCTTTTCACTCAATCTTTCCCAGGGTATGACAGAAGGGAAGCTTCGGTCACTTCTAGAAAACACTCTAACAGAGCACAGCCACAGGTGCTTCCACAACCCAGAGTTCACAGTTACCACTGGGATGGAGGAAGAGGCCAGTCTTCTCATGAGCTGCCCGGTGAGTCTAAATGTCAAGTTCCTGGAAAGGATCTCTGCTTGGATCCCTGTCTCACTTACAGGGGTGGAACCCACAAGTCCATTGATCCCAGGGGTTTTCCCCTGTTGTTCTTCCAGAAACTTCTTTGGCAATGGTTTGTCGTTTTGACCACCAGTAACTGTAAAAGGAAGAGCCAAATTACACCCCTTAGTTGCTGGATTAGGGAATCTTTCAAGAGCCTGTCCAGTTTAGTGCCTTACCTTTCCACACCTTAGGCAACGGCTCCCAAGCCCTGTGCAGAGCAGCCGTTCAACACACACCATCCCTTCGGCTCAAGCCAGAGCCAGCAGCTTTGCTGCTTCCCTGGAATCGTTACGAGGACAGTGTTAGGAGCAGAGCGTTTCAAATAGCTTTGAACATTAATAATTGGGTTTTGACATTGCTGTAGCTTCTTTGTTCAACTTCCTTTTGTAAAGGTCTGTGACTCCTGGATGATTCTCCTGTAAGTTGATTCGGCTGCTGTTTTTTGTACCGAAAGGACTTCAAGACTAAAAACCCACCCAGAGCTGCTAGTATTTTTTTATATATATATATATTTTAGTTGTGACTTCTGTGTCAAATATACTTAAAAAGGTGGTAGTACTGCCTTGACCTGCACTTTGAATGGCACAGTATGTGTTTTGAAATAAATGTGCTTAGTATATTTCAGCCTTAAGTGTTGTCTTTCTTTCACAAGGCACCAGTAGCTCACAGCTCACTCTGGACTTCAGTTTTGTTTTCTGTTTAAACTATGACCTTCAGGCAACAACTGGAGGCACTGGTCAGTAGCAGCCTGCAGCGCTGCCTCTGACAGCACCAGCCACAGCCTCTCGCCTTCCTTTTTAAAAACGGCTCCTCAAACCCGACGCGGAAGACCCTGAATTCTATCCCTTAACGCACAGCCAGCCAAGATTTCCAGAATGAGTCTTGTTCCTAACGAGCCCTGCTCGCCAGCTCTGTTCCTCCCACAGAGGGCACGCTGAGTGTTTGGGCGTGCTGGGACTTCTTCCCCAGAGAGAACTCCAGGGCAGCACCCACCATCGCTGCAGCCACAGCTCTGGGAGCAGCGGTACCAGCACCCACTCAGGCCCAGACTAACACCAGCGTTGTTTTCATGGTCAGCAACAACAGAGCAAGAAGAGGAGGAACCACCAGTTTTCAGTGATATGTTGAACAGTTTTTATTCTTCACATTCATTCTTAATTGTACAAAACCCACCAAGTAGGGCGAGGCAATTCCTGGCCATAATGTCAGAGCACTTGATCTGGGCTGCAACATAAATACAAATCCTCAAATACACGTGAGAATCTTCGTTCTCCCGTTCTCCAAATTCCAAGTTACTTACTCTCCATATCTGTTGTGAAGACGTCATTTGGGCATTGCTGGCTGGAGCACAGTGCTGTAGGATACCCACACTCAAAAGTAAGTTTCCTACCCTGACCTACTGACATTTGACAAAGCTTTTAAGGTCTTCAAGGAATTTAATGTACTCCTGGTGCTCCAGTGCAGTGCTGAGCTCTATTAACTCATCAGCAAATGTGTTGTCCACCCCTCGATCAGCCAGAAAATCCATCAAGTGATCGTACAGAGCCTGGAAGGAACGAACAAGAAACTTCTTAGCAGAGCGCGCCCAGGGAGGGGTTGCTTTTAAAACGTCCCATGGCAGCTGGCGTTTCTTTCTCCCAGGAAGACTCAGGCTCAGCTCCCACAGGGGACCGGGCCCTTCTCAGCAGACCTGGCCTCAGCTGTAACAGCTGGAGGGAAGGAACCATGGAAGAGGCTCCTACAAGCTCAGTCCTATAGAACCTGGCTCCTATAAACCCAAACCCAACATTTCAAATGAGCTGAACCCCAGAGGAGTCAGCAGGTAAGTCCGTCAAAGACCACGTGCTGCCTGTCCCCTCTAGATAAAGCTGCGGCCTTGGAGGTGAACTGCTTTAACAGCGTCTGCAAAGGGTGGTACTTGACGTAAATATTTGTCTGAAAGATGAAGTCTTTTACAATCATCAATTTTTTTTCCCACTTTCAATCCTACTTAACTGTCGCAACTCTAGCATGTGTTAGTGCTTGTGGGTTCCCCCCTTGCTCCTCAGGGGAACAGATTATTTGGTTTTAACAGACCAATATTACCAAGCAGATGATTCACTTTGGACTTATGTAATCTGAGCAGGTCACAAATCATACGTGTTTTTAATTAACTTTCTATCTCGAGCAGTGTGGGATGCTCTAAAGCACACTGACTGATTTTAAAATGAATGTTCCCCAAAGAGAGAGACACTCTAGGAGTGGTTTTAACCAAATGAATCACAGCCTTGAATTAAGATTTACACTTCTGAAAGCCTGGCGCTGAGAACGTATAAGCAGATGCCAGATTCTTCAGTGTATTGGTGTCAGCACTGTAAAAACAGACCGGAAGACCCCAGGAAGCACAGACTTCCTCACATGGCATCAGATAAGTGACATTTTTTAACACAGACCAGACTCGTACCCCGGGAGCAAGCAGGCAGCCAGAGGCAACACACTGAGGTGCCCTCTGCAGCCTCAGGCATGAGCGGCAGCGCTTACCCAGTCCAAGGAATCCGTGTTGAGGGTGTAGTTGGTGTCCTTCCAGTCTGATTCTCCAGTGGGCTGAAAACTGACCTCCCGAATTGTGAAAATATCACTTTCTTCCTCTCCCTCTTGTCCGACCTGAAATGGAGAAGGAGATGGAAGGCACACAATTAACTCCTGGGGCACCTTCAGCCCTCTTTCTCTGTGGTTCTAAATCTGCCTCCACGTGTCTTATCTAACCTTTGTCAGCTAGGGCCAGCTGCGTCAGTGACCTGGCAAGGTTTACAGAATAAACCACAAAGACCAGCGTGAATCCGAGCTCTCAATTTTATTTTATTCCCCCCTTCTTTTGAATCCCTACTTCCCTCTGTGACACCTCACAACAAGATTTGCATATTTTTGGCATGTTTTAGCCATTTGTGTTGCGCCCTCTCAAGCTGCTTAAAATTAAGCCAAGCCTCCTTCCTCTAGTGTAATTCAATAAAGGAGCTAATACGCAGGCCATCAGAAACGCCAGGTCTGGATGTGAGGAATGCAATCATGGAATCATAGACTGGCCTGGGCTGGAAGGGACCTTAGAGATAATTTAATCCAACCTCCCTGTCCTGGGCAGGGCACCTCTCATGCAATATCTCCTCCCCAAAGAGTGTTCTGGCAAACCCAAAGCCTTTTTTTTGGTGTTAAAAAAGAGGTAAGAGGAGACAGCACTTTCCGCACATTCCAGAAGCCAACACACCATGAAGAGCAGTGAGACTCAGCAGCGGCACAGTTACACCAGAGTCAAGGAGGAAACGCGCAGGGAGTTGGCCACAGCTGCACGCGGCCAGCCTGGTACCCACCTCGTCTTCGGGATAATGGCAGTCAAGAACAAGGGTCTGCTTTGTATCCTCTTTTATTACTTCCACCACAAAGTTTGGAGTTGATGTAAGATCAGGCTAAAAACGAGAAAGGTTGCATCAGCACCGGTGTCTGAACATTAGTGGCACTGCAGATGAAGCCATCTGCCTCACATTAGATCGCTCATTTTCAGTTTTTACCGGTATTTTTTACTAACAGTCTTATTAAGCAGGAGTGAGACACTTTAGACCAACAAAACCATGCAAGCAAAGTCATGGGAACAGCTTTGCCTTCACTGTCGTTGCCTACCAGCTCCATGAGCGATGCTGGCTAAGCACAGAACGCGGCATTTATTGCAGGGGGTCACAAAGGCAGAAGAGGGGGCAGGGTGAGCCCTCTCACCCTGCTCCACCTTTCTGCTGCAGAGAGGAGGGTCACAGCCAAGTGACAGCCAGCCCAAAATCATCTATGTTTTGTGACTTAATGCTCCCAAATATCAAATAAGAGGAAAAAAAATCCCTTAGGGGCATCCCTCTGTGTAGCCACCACTGAAGCGCACGTCAAGACTAAGTTACCTCCTGCTCATCGGGTTTCTGCCCTTCTTGTGGTTCATCATCGGCTGAGGGTGGAATGCTGTTATTGATGTTGAACGTGACCGTTATCCTTCAAAAGAAACAGAAGCAGCGACTTTGAGCAAGCTCAAAAAACACAAACCAAAATTTCCTCTACCTGAAGCTTTTGTGGAGGGGACGGCACTCCTGGTGTTGAACCACACACTGTGGGGCAAATCCAGGTGTCACAGTTACAGACACACATGGAAATGATGCTGCCTTCCTCCCGCCACTCTCACCAAGTGGTTTTTGAGGTTTACTGGCCCAAACTGTGATTTTTAAGGCGGGAAGACTGCACGAAACTTTGTAATGCAGCATAGAATCACAGAATCACTATGGTTGGAAAGGACCTCCAGGGTCATCAAGTCCAACCTTTTTCCCAGCATTTCTCTAACCACTACACCATATCCTCAAGCGCCACATCCATTCGTTCTCTAAACACCTCCAGGGATGGCGACTCCACCACCTCCCTGGGCAGCCTGTTCCCGTGCCTAACTACCCTCTCAGTGAAGAATTTCTTCCTAATATCTAATCTAAACCTCCCCTGGCGCAACCTGAGGCCATTCCCCCTCATCCTATCATTACTAATTTGAGAGAAGAGACCAACACCAGCTTCACTACAGCCTCCTTTTAGGTAGTTGTAGAGGGCAATAAGGTCTCCTCTCAGCCTCCTCTTCTCTAGACTAAAGAAACCCAGTTCCCTCAGCCACTCTTCATAGGGCATGTTTTCCAGACCTCTCACCAGCTTTGTTGCCCTCTAATTGCATAAACTAATAAGAAAAAAACCTAAACCAAAATAGATGGTGGAAAGGGTCTAGAGAAGGGCAATGAAGGGGGCGAAGCATCCCGAGAATAAATCTTAGGAGGAGCGGCTGAGGGAATTAGGGTTGTTTAGTGTGAAGAAAAGGAGGCTGATGAGAAACCTCATTGCTCTCTACAACTCACTGAAAGGAGGTTGCTGAGAGGTGGGGCCAGACTCTTCTCACAAGTTACAACTAATAGAACAAGAAGAACTGGCCTCAAGTTGCTGCAGGGGAGGTTTAGGTTGGACATTAGGAAAAAATTCTACATTGAAAGGGTTATCAAAGGCTGGACAAGGCTGCCCAGCGCAGTTGTTGGACCATCCTCCTTGGCTGTG
>NW_009719400.1:38099-48027 GCF_000703405.1 Apaloderma vittatum | reverse complement strand
CTAGATGATCTTTCGAGGTCTCTTCCAACTCTTGATATTTTGTGATTCTGTGATTTCACTTCCTGTTTGTACCGGAAATCTACAGTTACAGAAGCAGCAGCACTTCAACCTTTGAAAAACTTCCTAAAGTTCAAAAGTTAATATCCAATAGTTATTAAAATCCAAATATTTAAGATATTAATAATCAAATACTGGAAAATTACACAGTGAGTTGTTAGGGTTTTTTTAACCATCAGATAACACTACAGATGTAGCTCAGTTAGAAGAGGGGAGGATAGAAATCTTGTCAGCCAAAACACGTTTTTCTCCGTGCCAGAGGATTTTCACATGCGTTTTAAAAAAAACACCACCACCCACCTCAAATCTCCTTCCTCTGTGCACATGTTTGACACCGTGCGGTTGGAGAACAGCAGTAACCTTGACAGAACCGCGTTTCGCCTGCAAATTTCTGTACAGCTCCTGTGTCTGTTACGGAAGAAATGGAAGTGATACGAAAACGTTTCTCCCTTTTAAATACACCACATTCTGTGCTCTCTATGTCTTTTCTTCAACTTGGGGTTAAGCACTGGGAAGCTTGTGACTGCTACAGAGGTTGGTGGGCCTACGGAGAAACCTCTTGGCAAGACTGAATTAGGTTCTTTGATGTGCAACAGGTTATTGTTAATAGCGTTATTATTATTATGGCTAAAATCCTGGCCTCTTTAACACTTGGAGGTTTGTCTTGAATGTGATTTTGAATCCAAGTCTTCACCTGTGCAGCAAGGAGCCTTTTTTGAGAAGGGGGCAGGATGGTGAGTTGTCTCTCATGCCTGGGGGCCATTCTCAGCACAGCCTCAACTTGGCAGAAGCTGGGAGAGAGGAGAAGAGGCCATCTGCCAGTGCCAGGTGCCCTCAGCCTCCCACTCCTGTCTTGGTGAGCCAGCCCATACCTTCTGGACAGAAAACAGCTGCACCGTGTTTATGCCATGTTTGGTGCCGGGTGCCCAGGGACGGGCAACTCTGAATCCTGCCACCTTCCCCAAAGTGGTGTGCTGTGCCCTGTCCTGGTGAAGCAGACTGACAAATGCAGAGAGATTTGGGGGCCGGTTAGCTCAGTCAGTTGAGCGTGACGCTAACAACGCCAAGGTCGCGGGTTTGATTCCCATTCTGTCCCCATGTATTGCCTGATCTAGTTGAGAGGTGGCGACCCTGGTGACAGGGAGGCTGGATTAAATGGTCTCTAAGGTCCTGTCCAGCCTAGGCCATTCTATGATTTCAGGGGAGACAAAGCAAGGGATTGACCCTCTGTTTTAATTTTCTGCTCGGTCAGATATGCTGGAAGGGAGGCATGTTTTGTTTTGCTGGAGACCCCTGTGGTGAGTCTTCAGCTCAGTTTCTGTTTGAGGGAATGGAGGAGGGAAGATTTATATGGCTTCTTTTATGACTTGTGTTTTCAAGTAACTTAGCTGGAATTTTCGGTATTGTTCACACTTTATCACTTGCAAAATTCAAAAACAGAGACTTACTCCTATGAGTTTTCATTGGTTTCAGGAGGTGGTAAGGTGACAAGGCACATCTGAGATCTTTCTAGCTTTTTTCCATCCTCCTTAGTCTTTCTTGGAGCATTTAGGCCATAAGGGTATCTCTTGAAGAAATTCTGGGTACTAGGTCATTTACATTCAGAGACATGGTTCCTCACGCTTCACAGAAAAACCTTTCTGTTGTTTTCCTAGCACAATAAAATGCGAGAAAACGGTTTCAATTCAAAATCTGGAAAAGACTTATGTCATCCATTCAGCTGTCACCCTAGATCTCCATTTCCCCTACTGTTGAATTGTTAAAGTAACTTTTCCTTTGTCTATAACATTTCCTTTCATTGATTTTATTGTATGTGACTGCTAGTTGTTTTTTGGGTGTAGCAATGACTGATTTGTTGTTGCAGACAGAGCAACCATCTGAGGTTGAATTACATCCTCAGATGAATAGACTCGTGTCGCAGGCAGAAGAAAACAGTTCAGCAAAAAAGGTGAGACCTGCGCACATTGTACCATTGCGGAGTGATTTGCCTTCATCAACAAATGGGGTTGTTTTAAATTTTAAAGCAATTAAACAGAGGGCTAGAGTTACATTTTTACATGTTTATCTTCTCTGGAGGTCAAGACTAGAGAGAACCACGATCGTGTGTGACATCAGCTCAGATAAATCATTAAGAAAGTTCTTAGTATGTACACATTGATGCACGTGCTTTAAGACAGGCAGCTTGCCATTTGTTTCAAATCAACAGGGGCTTGTGGAGCCTTAGAGAAGACAAAAGAGAGTTCGATTGTGCTCGACCTCCATCTCACTGTAATTCTTCCAGATTATGATGCGCATCTTGCTTCCAGTTATCAAGGATTCAGTTTTGATGTAAGCACACCTGTTTGCTAGAGGTCAGGATCTACCACTAAATGTACATAGACTGGGAGAGATTTGCTCAAGATGGGCAGTTCCTAGTATGTTTTTGTATGAACGTGTCATTTGTATAACACTGAAATTGGAATGGTGTTCTTCAAAGATGGAGACCTTCGCTCAGCCCATCCAAGCACTGTTGGCAGGTGCTGTATGCAGTACATACCTTGCCCAGGGAGCATCATCACACTAATTACCCTAATGGGGGGCACAGACAAATGTCCCATGTCATTTCCTATGTGTGACAGGGCTTTCTGGGAAGCGCCGTTGCTCCGCTTGTGCTCACCTCATGCTACTTCCAGCCTGGCCCTACTTCTTCCTTGCTCTGCTTTGCTGCCTTGCTGGGAAAATGAAATCCTTGTGGTCCACCTGCTTCGTGCTCACCCTCGTCCCACCTGGATCCCTAAAATACAGAGAAGTCCCAGGCTGTGGGGCACGGGAGACAGTTTGTTGGCACAGTATTGACCCACCTTCCAAACTCTGGTGCATCAACAGCCAGTCAAAGAGTCCCTGAGGTTGCCTTTGCTTTTGGATATTGGATTGTTTCTTCTAGTACTGTATTTGAAATGGAAGAGAGTTACCCTGTGGATTTGGGAGAGTTTTGGCAGTTTAAGGTAGACTGGGATTGTGCATTTGGCATTGCACCAATTTATAGCTGTAGAAGTCATACTCAAGTTTCTTGCTTGCCATATGTTGTGTGTTTGCAGGGAGCTGCTTATATGCCTAAGATTTCAGAGCATGTTGTTATCTGAGATTTGTGCAGTGCTGATGTCCTGATCAAAAGATATCATTATATTTTTAGATTTATTTTTTTTCAGTAATGGCAGAATTGCTTTTTAATGTTGATACCCCTCTGTCCTTATAATTTTAATTTCTCTAATAATTGTAATCCCTCTAATACTAATTGCTGATGAACTTACATTGATTTCATTCTGTATGACTCATAGTAGTCTCTTCTGAATTAGGCTGCGTACTACAGTGTTGGAGTTTTTTTCTTATGCTTGCTGGTGCATTAAATGCCTCCTCATTTAATGTTTTTCTCCTTTTACTATCATTTGGTCAAAACATAGCAAGGAAGATAGTCTGGTCCAATAAAACGTGCGCTGTGAAAGTGATCTGGACTGACACTAAATGTAGAACTTTTGTCAAGTTGCTTCATCTTTTTGAGTCTTAGCTTTCTGATTTGTAAAATGGGGTAGTAATAGTTATATCCTTTGAAAAAGAAATCTAATAATAAAGTGCACTGAAAAGGATGTATTTATATTTCAGATTTAAAACAGCTATAAGGCATTAAAACTGCTTCTCATGGCGAAAGAAAGTATGTCTTAATTTAAAATAATGAAAACACTTCTTACCACTGAAGTCATAAAAATCCAAGATACTTTGTTTTACCTACAAACCAGACAATTTCTTTGATGTAACTTATCAAGAGAAATAACTAGCTTTCTACACTTCCAACATGTTAATTTTGCACGGGTAATTTTATACATTTGTCTTTCTAAGCTGTTTTCAGTGTTGCTTCATATAGAAAGGGAGAAGGGAGACACTTTTTCCAGATGGGTGAGGTAGTGAGTTGGAATGCAAGCGATTGATTGTTGATTCCTAGCAACTGAGCATAATTAAAATTAAATCTTGTTTTGCTTTTAATGCTTTGGGGTGGACTGGAGGCTAGTATGTTACTCGTATCCCTCCCTCCAAATGCACACAGAGCTATACAATCTAGTTCTGAAGAGCCTGTCGTCCAGCTGAAGGCAAAACAGCAGTATAATCATTTCATTCATTAACGAGTTCCAGGGCTTATTCTTCCTTTTTTTCAAAGTCAGAAACCTGAGAGGCTTTGAATTAAGCTCTGTACTTCTTCAAGTTAGGAAATCTTAGGCCAACTGTCAACAATTTCAGTGTCGCATGTATTCCCCAGCTTAATGACGGGGTGCGTATGGCCTGACTTAACGTTGCTCTGCTTCTCCCTTGCAGGAGGTTGTTCTCACTCAGCCACCCTCCAAACCTGCCCGCAGGAAACTCCGGACAGAAGCGCAGGGGCTGGAGACCCCCGAGCTTTCTCCTACTATAAATGTGACTTCTTCCCTGCCAGCAGTCAAGCCTCACCTCCCAGTCCAAAAGTAAAAACCTGTACCAAGCACGCCAAACTGCACCGTGAGATCTGATGTGGCAGGGTTTGCTCTTTGCATAATTTTGCGCATCATATTTCTTGTTTTGAGAATGCTTCACGAGATACGGGTGTCTAAAATCTACATCTGTCTTCTAAAATGCAGAAGTCTGTAGCGACTGCATAAGTTGATAATGTTTGATTGATAGCCTCATCAGAGATGTCCTACCTCTACAGAGGTAGGACATGTAGACATGTCTGAAGAGCAAGCCCAGCTGTCCAACCAGCATCTCTAGCACAACTCCTTTTAGATATGTGGGTGTGTGGTTTTTCTTGCACATAATTTCTGGAATTTTGCTCATTCGCGTGGACAGTATGACCTGATAACTACTTAGGAAACTGAGTCATGAAATGCTTGATATTGGTCATATCCTTGTGATATTTCTCCATCGCAAGGCAGGTCATGAGCTCATCACTGTATGAGCTGAGCCATGGACCAGTTGTGATAATCCAATAATTGCCAAACACAGCATGTGTTGTTTGCTCTCATAAATATAGCCCTTGAAGCTGCCAGCAACAAAGACTTGTAGGGATTTTGCTATATATTAATAGCAGCGGAGAAAGGACTGTACAAATGGCAAGCCAAGGCACTTGGAGCCCTGTTGGATCTCTACATCTCCCTCAGCCGAAGCGGTGTGCAGATATTATAGGCCACCTTCACCCAAAGCCTTGCAAACATGTCTGATTCCATCTGAAACAAAACCAAGCTGCCCAAATTAGTCGAGCAGTTCTTGGCAAACTGCTTATCCGTAGATTGAATCTGTGCTGCGTAACTGGAGATTAGAATAAGACTCCCAGGATGCCCTTAAAATGATATTTTGTACTTTGAGAGTGCGTATTCCATGGTAGTTCAAAGAAAGATAACAGCATCTGCAAGCATCTCAACTTAATCCTGTCTCGTCTATGTCTTTCCTAAAATGTTTAAATGACCATTGAGGTATATTGTCCTGTTGTTGTTTTTTTTTTTCCTGTCATTACTACATGGAGAGTAGTTTGGAGCCTATGGAGAGTGATTTGAAACAAAACCGTGAAGCAGGAAACTGACAGTTCACTGGAAGACAACAGCATAAAGACCTGTCTGTGCCATGGAGCTGATTCTGTTGCAAAGATCAGTGCCATCAGCTCTGCTAAGAGAAAAGAGCTAATGGGGAGTGTGTACCACTATGGACCTTATTTAGATAGGGCATCTGTTTTAGATCAAATTCGTCATTAAAGAGCTCTTGATGCCTCGTGTAAAACTTAAAAAAAATCTTTTTGGAAAAGGACTTGGATATTCAGCCAGTATTTTTGGTGTTTTCTTTCCTTTTTTCCTATTGTTACCTCTGTTTCTTGAAATAAATTCGTTCGTCGGTACAGAGCAGACTCTTTTGCTGTGTGCCTAACTCTAATTTCCTCCAGATAATGAGCTATAGAGTAATGATAATAGGAGGGAAAGCCTGTATTTAAACAGCAAAAGAAATGAGGAAAGTTCATAAGCCATCTACCTTTTCCTCTTTGTGGCATCAGATGCTTTTGCTGGAAGTCGCTGCTTTGAATGAAAGAAAGATTAATGGTTGAAGTAAAGAAATATCAGAATCAGCAGCACCCCAGAAAATCTGAGACAGTATTTTCCTGCAGATGTCCTTTCCTTCCACATAGAATGATGTTTATATTTTCTGTTAATCATCCCTGAATCTTTACATGCTGTAAGTATCTGAAAACAGCTAATGCAAAGATGCTGCAATAAGCACAGCTATGCAGGGATTACTCTTAAGCAGAATCAGAACGCAGAAATTTTGAAATAATTGAAATAGCCTAAAATGTTCCTGTCATTCAGGTTAACAAGTGTGTGACTGTGTTACTTTCAAAGAGTCTACCTGATTCAGCCACCTCATTTCAGTTTTAGATTTTTCTTCTCTTAAATTTGTAGTTTGTACCCTGTCTTTGAAGCGTAGTCCGGTGTGTATAGAGTACAAGACACACAGAATGGATGGCTGGTCTTCTGGCATCAGCCACTGTTGAGGCTCTTAACTGAAATGTTTTGTACTTATCTGTCTGGCAGACAGTCTTCCAAGCAGAAAAGGGCTATTCAGACTGCTATCCGAAAAAACAAAGAAGCCAATGCTGTGCTCGCCAGGTTGAACAGTGAGCTCCAGCAGCAGCTGAAGGTAAGGAATGCATTGAAAATTGGTGACAAAGCTCCCTGCAACCAGTTATGTGTCACCTCCATCAGAGGATCTGGCTCATCCTCTTAGATCAAACCTACTGCGTTACTTCTTGCTTTCTGGAGGAGAATAACTAAACTGTATGTGTGGGTAGATGAGACTCTAGGAAAAGTTATAACCCATAGGCCTACAGCTCCCCTGACAGAATAAGTATAAAGGGTGAACTTTGTCTTTCTGAAAAGTTTGATGATGTTATGATGTCACCTTGAGCAGGAGAGCAACACAAGTGTGACTTTCTTGTCTTCTGATGAGTTGTGCTACATAATTGTCTCCTGGAGTGAGGTGTTTGATGTATGTGGACTGGCTAAACCAGGCTTTACAAGAACATCTAACACCGATGTTTAGTGTCTGCTCACTTGTCTTTTAACATGTTCACCAGTGGCTATTTTCTTACAAATACTAGTTCTCATTTTTCTGTTGTCTTAGTCTAAAGGTAGTGCAGATTTTAGTTTTTCAGCTGCTGCAGGCTTTTCTTCCTTGCATGTTATGAACACACTAGTCTGGAAGGGGAGGTGAACCCCCAGTTGCACTTTTTCCTCAGTCAAGGTGAAAATTTGACTGCATGTTCAACTTTGTTTAACATAATTTCGTAACTGCTTTTCAAGGATCTCCTGAGAGAGATGGAAGATGGATGCTCTCTACTGAAATAATAACAAAATATAGGGCAGCATTTGCAATAAGCATGGAGATGAAAGCTTTTGATGATAGCCCATTGCCATCATTCATTGGCTCAGGTCTTATTTGCTTCCGTAGACTATCTTCAGCGTACCTAAACTCCCTGACCTTCACCAAGCAGGCCAGTGCTGTTACCCGTATTTCACAGCAAGGTGAAAGAAGCATGGAAAGACAAGAGATATTTGCTTAGGTTCACACAAGAGTAGGAAAGTGAACTTGTCCTTCAAGTTATATTGCTACCTGGAAGTTTTCTTATGGAGCAGGGTTTTGCTGTTTTTATGGAGACTAGAAGATGTGATAGGTTACCCTTCAGGCACAGCTTGTGTGGAGACATGTTCAAATGCACTCCCGTGCTGGGGCTCTGAGCCTGCCCAAATGGGGCACCAAAGCGTGGAGGACTCACAGGTCAGGCTGACTCCAACACTAGCCAGGGAGTGCTTTGGTGGGAGGTCAGAAGGATCTGGGTGCTCCTCAATGCAGGAGCAGCCTTGAGACCAGGAGAGACTTCCCAAAATCGCTGATCCCCAAAACCTCCACAGTTAAGGTTCTTACTGAGACTGGTGGGCTTTGTGCTGCAGCTTCCGAAGAGGTAGACTGCAAAGCCTGTGTTGTGTTAAGTTAAATCTAGTTAATTTCCAAAAGGAAAGAGTTTGTTTCTGTGACTAAAATTTCTTAAAAAGCGGTTTTGAGGGAAAACATGATTTCAGAATAACCTGATTTTCTTTGGTAAAATGGCCAATTGTGGCCAGCTTTGCAGCATCCCAGCTTATTCCGCCAGCCAATGGATGAGTGCTCCTCTCCATGATCACCCGAGCACGTGATTGAGCCTCCGTATTGCCCCACTGTAAGGAGGAGGCAATAGACGGCTGCACAGAGTGGTCGTGGGGCATTGGTACAGTCTTTGGAGACTATGAGAAGAGTTACTTCAGCAGCAGAGCCCCAAGCCTCCAGCTGATGCCACCTGCTTGCCTGACTGCTCTTCACCGGAGTGGGGCGGTGCGTGTGAGCATCCCAAAAATTACAGCACTTCTCTCCTTCCCACAGGAGGTCCACAAGGAACGAATTGCCTTGGAAACGCAACTGGAGCAGCTACGTCCCGTCACTGTTTTGTGACGCGTGCAGCGGCGAGACCGGAGCACATGTCCCCACAGCCTTGTGAGGAGAGGAATGCAGCACAGCCAACCAGGGTTTCTGCCAAGGTGGTGGCGGTAGGGAGGACTGGCTTGTTGAGTCTTCCTTCACCCCACTGCCTGTGTTTGCCTTTGTAGGTGAAGAAGGTACAGAAAACAAATATCTGACTGCCAGATATTTCTGAGCGAGGGGATGCTTCGCCTTCTATCTCTCCTTTTCCCAGCCTAATGTGTAAATGCAGTTTATCGCTGAAATGAATAACCTGAGAGTATTTCACTTATGTAGAGAATTCCTATTTATACACCTTCTGGCAGCACCTCCTGCCCTGATCGTTAAGAGTTACAGCATTCCTGAATTCTTGCTTAAATTTAAGTCATCCTCTGAGATGGGCTTTTGGATGTTACTGATTCCTGTAGGATTGTATCATGGTAGAGTGAGTACCTGTGTGTTTAACATACTACAGGAATGAGACTCAGTAGACACGCACAGTCTTTATCCGCAATCACGTGTCAGATAGTTATTTTCTTAGTACTGTTTATTATGCAATCACAGATGTATTTTAATGTTAGAGAACTTGTATTTTATAAGTTCAAATCATATGAGAGAACAGTAGAAAATACTAAAATCTAATATTTTGGAAATTATAAAAAAAAAAATCTGTTTTTGAGCTATAACTGTTTCCTATAACCAGTTTCTGATCACTTGCTTGCAACTGCCACTGCCCCTGCATACTTTAGCATGTTTGAGATCACTGGTTTATTTTTCTTCCTTTTTTTTTTTTAAACGGCAGTGTATTTCTAACAAGAGGTTAAAAATGTGTTCAGGGCATTTTTGTAAAAGCTGTTCTACATATACCTGTATTCATCTGTTTGTTGTCTCAATAGCTGCTGATTTGTTTTAAGCATGTGTACAAGAACTGTATTTCTGACAGAAGAAAGATAGCAAAAGTGCTGTCTGTGTCTGAGGTTATAAAATGCACGATGGAAATAATTGCCTTCTGCAACAGGCTTTCGTTCCTTTGCAACTCACTGGAGATGCTGCTGGTAGGATGAAGCTGCTAATGCCCTTCTATTTTCTAAATGGAGAAGCAAAGATTAATATTTAACCTGAGGGTGATCCAGGGCCAGCTGAATCCCGTGGGAATTTTTCTGTGGATGCAGTGGTCATTGGTTTTGCTCTCGGTTCTCACAGCGGAAGCTGTGACTTAATGTTCCTTTATTTCTCGGGAATACTCTTCGATTGGGCAGCTTCAGACATAACGACGTGAGCCCTGCTCCCACCACGGATATGGTGTGCGCTTCACTGCAAGGGGACGTCGCATATC
>NW_009719400.1:24919-38068 GCF_000703405.1 Apaloderma vittatum | reverse complement strand
CACGACGCTGCACATGTTCCGTATCCAGTTGTTCCCTGACCTGATGTAAGCGTACACGTTTGCCTTGCAGAAACGGTGCAACAGTTTTTTATTGTCATCGATGTGATGCTTTCTCTCTGTAGCTGTAGGATGGCCCTGGGCCTGAGAGGAGGGAGAAGAAGGTTTGAAGCCCTCCCTTCACGGGTGTGTCGTGGAATGGCTGTGGTGGGATATCAGAGGATACCAGAGCAGCCAGAAATATTGCTGAGAGATAAGACATCAATGTGAGAGACATCAATGGGAACGTCAAAAGTGATAAGGAAACAACCTGCTTTTGCTCAGAGGGATATGGATGTGGGACGTGGATCCGGAAGTCTGAAGGTGAAAATAAGCACTTGCAGAATTGTTACCGAAAATCTGCTTTTGTAACGCATTAGTTTCAATTCAACTCAGCATCACTGTGTCAACAAGCAAAAACTGTTTTGCTGGATTTGGGACTTCTTTTGTGTGACTGTTGCATAGCTGGGGTCAGACGGTCATTCCTGGTCAGTGACAAAAGGCGAGAACTGCAAATATTTCTGGGAAGCTGCAAAGCAGCTGCTGCCCTCTTGCTAGTAGTGGTACTGTTCAGAAGTTATCATTTATTTTATATGTTCATTACACTGAGTCATTCCTGAGATTTTAATGTGGTTAAGTGCTCACTCCTTGTTTGCTTTTAAGTTCTTACATTGTCATTCAGTTAATAAGCTCTTTGATAAGAAATAATCATATGGCATGTTTAGTTTTTTTTATTTTATGGGTTATTTTCAAAGGAAGGCTTTTCAATGATTACCAAGAAATGCGCGCACTGCGTTTTTAAGGCAGTGGGCAACTTCTGAGTTTCATAGGAGCTTTCTCAAGAATAATCCCTCATTTATTTCACTTGGGTTATTCATTGAACAGATGCTGTTCAAAGGAAAGGTGGAAAGGTCTTGTTTATATCTTTTCCAATGTGTCTCTTCTAGCATACAGGATTGGTTTTTTTCATTCATTGGAAATTAGGATAGTTGGTTGTCCAACAGTGAAATATTTATTCAGTTGTTACTTTACCAGAGGACTTAATAAATTAAAAATTTAACCATACTTGCACTTTTAGGGTTGCAATCAAATGCCCCACTCAGCTTCAAGGCCTAGACTGTGTGCTGATTTGTATTCTGTTTGGTGAAATGTTGGGTGTGATGATGAAATATGACCTCACGTAGAGAGTAAAGCAAAATAGTCAAGGAGAAGTGTTCATGTGTTGTACATGCAATGCAGGAAGTTGCTCTTCTGTATGTCTCAGTACTTAAGCATTTATGATACGCCGTGCAAAATGAAAAATTGTCTGGTTTTAGGAGGCTGTTAGCATTTTGAGAGGAAGAGGAGAAGGCATCACGAAGCTTTAGGTAGTGCTTCTGGAAATTGCTCCATGCAGCCATGCTTCATGGCTACTATTAACAGACCCTGGCTGGCCAAAATACACATCTAAATCCAGTATCACAGATTTTCTCAAAAAATATTAGTCCTTTGGAAAAATGTGGCTACAGGAAAATCATAATCTCTTGCAGAAACCTTTACTTTCTGAAGCTTTGGATGGGAGATGCTTCTAGACCCAAGATAGATGATCTGGTCAGAAAGGGGGAGAACTGACAGGCAGTTTGCTCAATGTTCAGGGCACTTTGTTCAGCTGCAGAACGATCAGTTTTAAGCCCCTGATGTGCCTGTGCTGGAACAGCAACTAGGATCTGCCTGTCCCAGCTTACTGCGTGACCAAGAAGCAAGAGCAGCTTTCCAGTGTGTGAGATCTTGCACTCGTGGTTTCTGTAAGTATTTATGCAAAACAGAACATGCCCAGCAAGAGAGGGTAACTGGGAACAGGAGCTGGAGCACGACTTACTTGCGTCTGAGGGGATGCGTCGACCATGAGCCTGGTGCCCCTTTCTAAGTCTTCAATTTTCTGCAGCTGTGCTGGTTTGTACAATTAGATATTTTTGTCTGCAGGACAAGACTAGGCAGAGCAGATAAGGATCTTCCTCAGCGTGTGTGTGTTTTCGTTTTGGATCATGATCCTTCTGGATCTGTTAATGTTCATGTCACCTGACACCTGTCTATGTAATATTTATTTCAATACATGGTAATTCAGTGGTGAAAAAGAGAAATGCCCAGCTAACTTTAGTGACTGTTTGTCTTTGTAGATCAGGCCATTTTTATTTGAGCCTTTAAATATAAATAATCACCTGGTAATTAAGCAAAGCAGCTTCCATTTGAGAAGTATTCCTGTAAGCAAACTGCCTGTGAACAAACATAAATCCTTAATGATCTATGTCCTTCTCCTAGTTATTAATTTTAAACTACACTGCAGTGGAAACATTGCCCTCTTTCCAGGCAGTTCTCAGTTCTCTCTTCCAGAGAGCTTTGGTGATGTATCAAAAATGTCAGTAATTAGTGGATTCAAGTCCTGCATCTGGGGAGGAAAAACACCAGGCACCAGTACAGATTAGGGGTTCTCCGCCTGGAAAGCAGCCCCAGGGAGAAAGCCCTTGGAGTCCCAGTGGCCAGTGAGTTGTCCGTGGGACAGCAATGTGCCCTTGCAGCCAAGAGGGCCAATGGGATCCTGGGGTGCATTAAGAAAAGTGTGTCCAGCAGGTCTAGGGAGGTTCTACTCCCGCTCTGCTCTGCCCTGGTGAGACCATACCTGGAATACTGTGTCCAGTTCTGGGCTCCCCAGTTTGAGAGAGACAGGGACCTACTGGAGAGAGTCCAATGGAGAGCTACGAGGATGATTAAGGGAATTGAACACCTTTCCTATGAAGAAAGACTGAGAGAACTGAGGCTATTTAGTGTTGAAAAGAGAAGTCTGAGAGGGGATCTTATTAAGTGTCCAAATATCTGAAGGATGGGTGTCAAGAAGAAGGTGACAGTTTCTTTGATGGTGTCCAGTAACAGGACAAGCAATAATGGGTTTAAATTAGAACACAGGAAGTTCCACCTCAACACGAGGAGAAACTTCTTTACTGTGAGGGTGACAGCACTGGCACAGGCTGCCCTGAGATATTGTGGAGTCTCCTTCTCTGGAGACTTCCAAAACCTGCCTGGATGCGTTCCTGTGTGGCTGCCCTAGGGGATCCTGCTCTGGCAGGGGAGTTGGACTAGATCTTTCAAGGTCTCTTCCAACCCCTGACATTCTGTGATTCTGTGATTGGCATGTTGGCGAACATCCTTTTTAACTCAAAAGATTATCTCCAAGCTGGTTTTATGTGCATGACAGTAGTTTGCTACAGGGAATTCTGTATCCACACTGAGGAGAGGAACTTGTCCAGCTATCATCCAGACAATCCCATGGCAGGGCTAAGCAGCATGAGGCAGTGACAACTTGCACAGTAGAATGACCCTAAAGGGATAATTGGGACTTGAACCTTTCACAAGAAGCATTTAGGATAGACATGATATGAAAATTGCCTTTAGGTGGTGTATAAGCTGCTTTCCTCCCAGCTGAGGTTCCAGATCAGGAGGAAGAGAGCCTGTGGAAGTTGAGAACCAGGGAATGAAGGGTGTCCATCTTCCACCACCATTAGCCCTTTGACCTTCAGCACACATGATCCTTGACAAGAAAATACATGGGCTCATGAAACCCCATTATTTTATTGACTAAAGAGTAAAAGTATTTTTTCAAAAAAAATAAGTCTAAATGATATAGTACCTTTGAGAAGAGATGATGTATTTTGGAGCTTTTTTCAGTTATCTTCACGATAATGTGCTATGGACATATGCATTAAGTTTTACTCGTGCTGATTTTTTGATATTAAGTAAAATGTATTGCAAGCATTATCATTGTTAATCTAAAAAAATACCCTGAGACTATTATATATATATTTGAATTTTAACTTATAAAGTAGATAGCGAGACTTAAGCAATTTATTTTCACAGCTGCAGACTGTCCACGTGGTAAGCTGCGAAATGTATAGTCTTCTATACTATGCCCATCTAATTTTGGAAAAACGTATGTGATATGGAGCTGGGTGCTACATTAAAATAAAAGCATCCAATAACTTCAGATTGCCTTGCTTTTGTGGTTTATTTAGGATGTCGACTGTGCGGATCTGCCAGGAGGGCAGAAACTGTGGCTTGCTGTGGAAAAAATACAGTGTTGAAATGGTTGACCTTCATCTATGAAAGATGAAATCACTTACACTGGAATTGTGTGTATGTGAGAGAGACAGAGAGAGACTTATCTGAAGTGAAATCATATTTCCTTAGGCTTCAGTTAAGACAGAACTTTGTCTTTACTTTGTCAGGCCTCACTTTGTCAGAATTCAGACTTCTCTCTGCGATTAAGCCTGAGGAGGTGCACCCTTTTCTAACATGGATGGCACCACCATGAAGGAAAAGCTCTTCCAAGCTTCCAGCAGACCCTTGTTCGGAGAGTGCCTAAGCAAGAGGATTCGAGCTGTTCCCCTCAGCAGCCATGTGATCAGTGTTTTCAGCCCCTCATCAACTACAAAGAGCTGAAATTAAACTGGGAAAAGGAAAACATTTGAAGAGCTGGCCTTTGTGGGCAGGGAGCTGGAGGGGATGGTGTACTCTTGCTCTTTAACTAGTGTGATTTTTAAGAATTATGTCACAGCTATCCAAAGAGCAGTCTTTAAAAGAGGAAATAATTAGTGATAAATTAATTCTTACAGCATTAAGCCATGACAAGGGATGTTTTATTGGCCTAAAAGTATGTCTCTCATGCACATGAGGCATGAGGCCAAGGCGTTAAAAATGTGTAAATATCCTGTAGGGAGCTATTCTGCATTGGCAGTGGGATGGATTTAGATGGCTCCTCCATTCTTAGTTTTTACAATGAGATAGTACTCTGGGGTGCCTTCATGCAAATCTAGATTGGCTCTCCGTATTTTAAATTTGTCTTCCAAATAATCTTTCTTAAAAATTAAAAGAGGCATCTTGCAGCTCTACAATAAGTTCTTAGCAAAAGTGGGGAAGATAGAATCATACAGTGTTTTGGGATGGAAGGAACCTTTAGAGGTCATCTAGTCCAGCACCCCTGCAGTGAGCAGGGACATCTTTAATCCGATCAGGTTGCTCAGAGCCCCATCAAGCCTGACCTTGAATGTTTCCAGAGATGAGGCTTCTAACACCTCTCTGGGCAACCTGTTCCAGTGTTTCACCACCCTCATTGTAAAAGCATTTCTTCTTATAGCTAGTCTATGCCTCTTTAATCTACCCTGTTTAGTTTAAAACCATTACCCTTTGTCCCATCACAACAAGCCCTGTCCCTATCTTTTTCATAGGTTCCCTTTAAGTACTGAAAAACTGTGAAAAAGGTGTCCTTGGAGCCTTCTCTTCTCGAGGCTGCACAGCTCTCTCAGCCTGTCCGTAAGGGAAGGTGTTCCAGTCCTCTAATCATTTTGGTGGCCCTCCTCTGAACCCACTCCGACAAGTTCAAGAACCAGAAACTTCAAAAGTCCTTTTTTATCTGCTGTTTTTAAGATAAGGCAGCTTCACAAGTGTGACTGCTTAGATAGGATGCTTACATGGCTTCTGCGGCAGAGCAGAATGAAGGAAAATTAGTGAACAAAATCCCTGGGTATCCATAGCCCGTAATTGAGTCAGAGCTCTTTCATGAGGTGATCTCACCACTCCTGCTGTTTTCCCTCCCCTGCCAGCCCCCTGGGCCCTGCCTGCCCTCAAACATATGCATCTTGGAGTGGGAGGCCTTGGATACGTGAGGGCTGCTTGCATCAGGCTCTCAAGTCCCCAGTATTCCCCCAGTACCCACCGTTCTGGGCGGAGGTCTGGAAGCAGTGGCATTAGCTGTGTCCCAGCTGTGTTATCCCAGTAGTCTCCCTGCTAAATGCCAAAATCAGTATTCTCAGTTAAATCCTGGATTGGTTTATGTATATTGATTGTTAAATAACACAGGGTAGGATCATTGTCTTATCTAAGGACATTTTTGAGGATGCTTTATGCATCAGAAATACGATCAACTAGACAAGACCAAGGCTATATATTGCACTGTCTGGTTTTTGCAGGAGGGAGAGAGGAAAAGGGGGATTCTTTCCTCAGCTAAGCTGCTCCCACAAGTAATATTTGGGTTTTTTTGTTTTTTTTTTTTTTACTTCCCATCCTTGGTTCATGTATGGAACTTACTCATCACTGTGCTGTGGTCCTGAATGAAACATGGATGTAGCAGCTGGGAAATGTGCAGATAATGTGTCTGCCACCAGGACCTCCACAGGGACCTCTTCATGCTGCAGAGATGAGGGATAGTGGAGAAGCAGTAGCATGTTCAGTCCTATCACGGCACACAGTGTGCAGAGCCCAGCAACTAGGAGAGTGGAGGAAACGATGGTGGTGGGACCATGACGGAGCAAAAAACTGATTCGAGAAAAGTAATTGCATTTCCGAGGTAGCAGCGAAATCAGTGTACCTCCACTCCAACCCTGCAAAAGAGTAACATGCCTGAAAAAGCTCCTCTGGGAACCTTGCTACCAGGAGACTTGGATGTAGGGCTGCCACTTGATACAGAAGTTATTCCTTTCCAAGGTCACTTAAGGAATTCAGAAGTCCATGCTGTCTGTCACAGGTTTAGGGTGCGTTAAGCCAGCGATACCAACGTTTGGCAAAGTGTTACAGAGTGTGCATTGTTTGCTTTGCTACCCTTCTCATGTTCTTATCAGAGAGGAAAAAGCCAGCACATGACCTCAACTGGGTCTTGTTTCCCAGCCCTGTGCTGTTCCTAAAGAACACTATATGCTCGATGAGAAATAATGGCTTCGTGCTTCATTAATGATTTCTTATAGCAATTTCTCTTCAGAGTAATCACCTTGGGTGATGGAGGTGTGCACTTCCAAAAGTGATTAGCCCTCTGGGGGAGGGCGTGTGGGGAGGCACCATTCTTCACCAAGAGAAAAACACCTTCCCTTTGGGTGTCTCAGCCTGGATGCTAAGGAAACCAGTGCTGCCAGAGTCATCAGTCACTTGAAGCTACCAGCCAAAATGTCACGTGGGATTAAAAGAGCCCCTCTTCGGAAAAAGTTTGTTTCCAGTGCTTAGTACCATACCACGTGGCAAAAAAAAACCCCAAACCCAATTAAACCTGTTTTCTGAATTTGTCTGGCACCTTGCAATTGTTTGGTTTTGCACAAAAGGGAAAGAATGAGCAGAGTGCAGGTGCTTACCGGCTGGTCCTGTTTTCGGTCCACGGCCTGGGGGGACTCGGTGCGCTTCTGCTCTCCCATACAAATGTATGGCTGCATTTAGGACTTTGCTCTGGTTTGGTTGATTCTGGAGGTGGCTTTGGCTGCAGGTGGTGAAGCACAGGGGCCTCTTTATGACATTAACGACTGGGTGGTGATCATCTCATTGTGGACTTGCAGGTTTGCAAACTGGATATTGAAACCGTCTGTGGAAACCTGCACTCAGCTCAAACTTTGAGCACAGAAACCTCAGGGTGCTTGACAGAGTCTGGGAAAAGTTACAGAAATAATATCTGAGACTTATATCAACACTAAAGCAGATTTGTTGCTCCGGGTTGGCCCACCTCATCCAGGATGTCACTCTGACATCAGACAGTGCCAAAAAGTTTTGGAGGAAGGGGGAAGAACCCCAAAGTTGCCAAAACTGGTTTAGTAGACAGACTTTGGATGACCACTGCCTTGGCTGGCATGCTGACATTTATTCTGGGATCTTTGGAACCTGAAGCATGGACTGCTGCAGTCTGCTCAAAGTAGTATCTGCTTCACTTTTGACCACAGCAATTTCTCTTTTCTATAAATTAAGACAGAGGAATCCCTGTAATGCATACTCAGCAGTATAATCTCTACACAAATGTATTTAGAGAGGTTTCTACTTTACTTTTCCATTTGCCATTCATTATTTGATATGGGTTTCTTTTAATCATTTCCTGTGTTATTTTTCTCCAGGATAGACAGAGTAATTGCTATCTGTCCAGCCTGTCTTTTTCCAGACATTTCTTTGTCTCCTGTTGGTTTTTCAGCCTCTTTCTGGGACTTCTCTCCTTCCTTTTATTTTTATTTTTTTTTAAATCAGGTAGCCAAAACCGAAGCCATTTTTTTATCACCTCAGTTCTAAAGCAGTAATCCTGTAAAATACATCATCAGGATACCCAGCATCATCTTCCCTCTATCTGACAGCCCTGCAAACATCACCTAGCATCCTAGAAGGGTGGGATCATCCTAGTGGATTGAGAATTGGTAAATACCACTGTACAAGTCAGTAAAACAAAGTGTGAATCTCTGTCTCTCACCCTTCTCGATGCTTGCACTGAACCTGAGACATCATTTTAAAGCAACAGTATTTTGTAAACGATCAGGAGCGTGCGTGAGCCACCCTGCTCCATAGCTTGTACACTCTGTTAACAACACATTTCTCAGAGAACTTCATGGAAAAGTTTCTCCATGAGCTGGAGAGGAAACCTCAGGCCTTAGCTGACTGAGTCTCTGTCCCCCTGAAAAACAGTGCTAAAAAAAGATGTCTCTTCAGACAGATAAAAATTGTCCTCTGACCTCATGCACTTTAATTTCTACTCCCTCAGATAACAGCATCACTGTGCGCATCTCCTGAGAATGCAAATCCCAAGCTCAGGAGTTGCTCTGTGGCTTATGGTAATGGCAACTCTGATCCTGGGCTTGGGAAGCTCCCAGGGAGAAAGACAATTTTGCAGGTAATTTTACATCCTGAGGTGTCTCATTAGCAGTCTAATCTATTTAGTCACAAGAAGAAGTGGGATCAAAGGCAAGAGAGGAGTGAGGTATCAAAATTAGTTGTAATAAAATTAATATCTCAATTTTTACTTCCCTTAAAAAGGAGTATTTATTGCTTCTCTTCAAATTTTGCAAAGCCTTTTGAGAGTTGCTCTCATTTTTGTGCTCAGAGACCACTGCACATTTTGCCTTATGCAGCTGTCTTTTATCATTAGGGAAGAAGTAATAGTTCAGGCCTCAAATTTACCTTTTGTCTAAGAAAAATCAGGTTGATTATTTACTGCCTTCACAATAGGATACCTTATAATCCTCTCATCTGTTAGAAGGGCACAAGTTATTTATGTTAATCCTCAACCTAGATCTATGTGTTAGTAGCTGTTATTTTGTGACAATAATTTAATTATACATCTTTTTAATACAATGGGGAGTGAGTGACATGGGGGAACAGGAGTTTTCTTGCTGCATGTGTAAGTTTGGTGTAGGCAGGTGCTGAACATTTAAAATAGTATTTCTCCACATCACAGTAGCCACAGGACTCAGAAAACTGGACTGTTTTCATTGTCCAAGTTCAGTGAAATGCAAAAGTCAACACACATCATAAGTGCTAAAAATAAACTAAATTTTAGAAGTTCTTCAGGGACTTAAGAAATTAGTAGGAAAAAAAAAACTTCTGGCAAAAGAGTTTGATTTTCACTTTCCCTCTGCCATGGTGGCCAAGGTGTTACAAGTCTCGGTGACTGAGATTCATGAATCCAGCTTTCAAAATCACAAGGTGAGCTTAAAGACAGCAGGAACAGAAAACAAAATGGGAAGATTGTTTAATGTGACTTCTGGTTCCTGAATCTTTATTCAGGGCACCATTTTAATACTTGACCACAGGTCTTTCAGAATTAAAGCTAAGCTTACTTTTTTTTTAATCCCTTGCTTCCAGCAGCTGGGGTTTTAAGAAATACAGTCAATACTGGGAGGGAACAAATATGCAGCAGTGCTGTTCAGCTGTTCATACACATATAACAGCATTGCTGCTGTCCTAAAGCATAGTATCCAATGGATGAGTCACAGCTGTATAAAAACAAAATCCTCAAACAACGTTAGTACTATCCTTTTCATTCTCCAAAACAAATAAAAAAAAGTTTCAGGGAGTATGTAATTGATTTCCACAGGTTTTATTCTAAAAGTATCAGAAGTGTCTAAATGAGTAATATTTTACTCAGACCTGCCCTGTCTCTGCTATCAAGTGCAGAGCATGAAAGCTGCCAGACTGACATGCCTGGATGTGGAGTTCTCATTGCTATAAACAGGAGAGTTTCCAGCTTCTTTTCTGAAGGTCCTTCTACAGATGGAGGGTTCAGTAACTGTGAATTTCAAGGGCCCACCATGAAGGGGTAATCATACACAAGTTGTATTTTCCTCTAACACCAAAGCTTAACCTCTCAGAGTAGACTGCCAGAGTGTTTGGGACTATTAGGTACCCAGTGACAGGACCAGAGGCAATGGGCACAAACTGGAACACAGGAGGTTCCCTCTGCATATCAGTAAACACACTGTGAGGGTGACCGAGCTCTGACACACGTTGTCAAGGAAGGTTGTGGAGTTGCCATTCTTGGAGACATTCAAAAGCCACTTGGATGTGGTCCTGGGCAACCAGCTCTAGGTGGACCTGCTTGAGCAGGAGGGTTGGACCACATGATCTCCAGAGGTGCCTTCCAACCTCAACCAATCTGTGATTCTGAGATTACTACAAGGTCAATATTGTCCCATTAAAAATGGGAACGTCATATCTGTATTTAACCATCATATCTGTCTTTATAAAAGAAATTAGAAGACATTACTTTCTGTATTTTACCTGTGTATATAACCTGCATATATTTCATGGTTTGGCAGCAACCTATCAATAATTATTCAGCCGAGTGTTTCTAGGGGGAAACTTTTTGAAACCAAATTCTTGTTTCTGTGTCCTGGAGAGGCAGTGGAGCAGTGCTCTTTGTTGCAAACACTTTGGGAGCAGAGAAATCACAGCCCATGGTTCTGACAAAACCAGCCTGTTACTCCTTCTCCCATCAAAAATTTCTTTCAACTCAACAACATTGGCCAGTACCACCAGCCTTCCCTGAGGCAAACAGGATTGACCTCAGCACATAACCCACTTTTTGAGGACTGTCATTTCAGAGAGACTGAATTATTTAATCAGCAGTGACCTAATAACATGTATGTGGCAGGTGCAACAGGGCTCAGTGAACTAATGAAGTATGGACGGCCCTGGCTCAAGAGTCTGGGGGATGAATCGGGAAGCTAATACGGGATGAGCCAGCCAAAGAGATTATTTTCTTGCGTGGGCAATGGGGAGAACTCCATAAAGCTGTCTGAAATCCTGCCTTCCTAGACATCTACTCCTTTAAGCTTGTGGGCTGAATTCTTTGCCCCCCCCGAGAGGGAGCCAGGACACCCTTCGCTTTCTCTGTAACCAGCTGACAAGGAAATAGGGAGACCTGGACCTTATTCAGCGTTATCGTGAAGACAACTTGAAAACCTCTGCTGATGCTACTGACTGGGGGCAGGTGCTGAACCTCACCAGCCAATGTTCTGCATGGTGCACAAGCAGCATAAGCTCATGACAGGCAGTCGCTCGTAAATAAAGGCTAAACCCATGGAATGGGTTACAGTTGCATTAATAAAATAGTACCCTGAGGAAATAATCTGATTAATTCCAAGAGGAAAAAGTGCTTGAGGCTGTCTCTACTGTCACGGTGTTTGATTGTTTGCCGCTGACACTGCAGACAAGAGCCTGGTTTTCATATGCCTGCCTCCAGAGAGGAAAGATTGTCCAGGCATTAGGGCATGAGCCACGAAAATCTGGATTAAAATCCTTCTCTGCTCCAGCCTTTTCTGCAGCCTCGGCAAGCCATGAGAGGTGGGGGCAACCTTGCTGTTAATTCCACCTGAGTGAGAGTTAAATCTCTGGTGTCAACTAGTCTTCTGAGCTCCCTCTGTCTCAACAGGCAGAAAAAACTTCTGGAGGGCAGCTCCTGCCGTACCATGGTGCTGGTGAGTACAGGAGGGATTCTGGCACCTTGCCCCAACCCTGGTCACATTTATCCCTTACAATGCCTTATGACCGAGCTGTCATCTTGCCTTCCCAGCCCTGCAGCTGCTTCTTTCTGCCCTGGCAATGCCCCACAAGCCCTGCTGCCACCCGATCAAGGAAGAGAAATGAGTTTACACCAAACTGGCTAAAGACATGTCTTTCTAACCCCTTCCTTTGGCTTGCTGTGAGGCCACTCATGCTGCCACCAGGGCAGTAGGGTTGGGAAACAATGTGGGGGTGGTGAGGACATGGGGAGCAGGGCTGCCAGAAACTGAGACCTTCAATAGATGCCTGGTTTTTAACTGGTCAGCCTGAGGTGAGCCCCATCATCAGCCTCTCTGTGTTGGCCCAGAGCCCTTTTCTCCAACAAAAGGAGGACGAGTGTGCTGCCAGAGATATGGGTTTTGCCCCAGGGTGGGGACAGGCAGGTCCAAGGAGGGAGTGGGAAATGGAAGCCCCTCAGATCCTGAAATGCCAAAATAAAAAGGGAATGCCTGAGACAAGCTCACTGCAGGTGAAGTTGCGTCTGAGCACACACTTGTATTTTGCAGTCACCTCATTAGAGAGGGTCCAACCTATTGGAGACTGTGGGGACAGAGACACATTGCGCACACACCTGCCCACAGTGATGGCTGTGGCACCGCTTCGGCAACTAAGCCAAGGAACTCACACTGTCCCCCATATCTGCACTCCATAGCCAAACACCTACTTCTGCAAATAACTTCATTTTCTGTGATGGTTTCCAGCTATGAAAATAATTAAGTCTATTTGACCAAATAAAGGCCAAATCCCTGAAGAGAGATTTACAGCAGGCTGAAGCTCTGAGCTGTGCATTGCAGAGGAGCCCTTTCCCTTGGCATTTCGGCAGAGTACCACAGCGGGGTGTCACATCAGTGTCGTGCCGTGACTCATCACCCCAGCAGCTCAGCCAGTCCGTACACGCGCTTAATCCATCCCAGCCTGTTTCTCACATCGAGTTGTTTTGAAAGTTTGAGAGAGTTTGCTTTACTCCTGATTTCTCATTTTTGCACAGTTCATTCCATCTGGGCCTGAAAGTCAGAGCACTGAAATGTTGCAATAACAGCTGTGCTTGCAAGCTTTCCATCCCAGCTGATAATTAAATGCAGAATATCTCAAGAAAAGCTCATATCTAGAGAAGACAAGCCCAGATGTTAAAAAAAACCAACGCCAAACTTAAAAAAACCCATCTGAACCTGCAGGTGCTTGTGCAAACCAAAGCTGCACTCCTCTGCTTAGGTTAAAGATGTAGCTGAGGTCACAGAAGACCTTGCCCATTGTTTAAACCTGCTGGTGCCTAACTCTTGCAAGAACTTGCAA
>NW_009719400.1:0-24888 GCF_000703405.1 Apaloderma vittatum | reverse complement strand
CTGGGGGGAGAGACAAAACCTCTCCGCAGCCAGGCCTGCCACTCCTGGCATCTATCATCTGGAAAGACTGATTCTCTTCAAGCACTGACTGAGCTTGTTAGCTCGCTCTGTCTCTGCTGCTTCCCAGGCTGCGAGCAGGTGCAGGGGCATCCATCGGTGCTTGTGGCCCCAGAGCTACAGGGAAGGTAATTTACTCAAGCCTGTGCACCCCGAGTTTGGTTTATCATGATGCAGTCCTCCTGACAGTGCTGGTGGGGGACAGTAGGTAGCAGTTGCCTTGCCTGGAAAGTACCCCTGTCTCACCCACAGTTTCCATGGTCTGGCTGGTGACAGCTCCAGATGATCTCTGAGAGCTAGTAATTGTCTGAGATCTCCTCCTGTGAAAGACCACCAAGTTGTCTCATGGGATGACCAATGTTTCAGCTGAACAGCTGTGGCTTGGGTGTGGAGAGGGCAGCCTGGAGTCGAGGTAAGAGATCAGGCTGATGGGGGCAGCCAAGCAGCCCAGGACAGCTCTCCAGGCAGCACCCACCAGGCTGGAGGGCATCCAGCGCCCCCCAGGTGAGCCCAGATTCTCAATGTAGATGAAATGAAAGACACCAAAGCATTTTCAACAAGAGGCCTTTCTTCAGCCTATAAAATCTTGATCTCTCCTTCTCTGGAGACATTCAAAACCCACATGGACACGTTCCTGTGTCGCCTGCCCTAGGGGATCCTGCTCTGGCAGGAGGATTGGACTAGATGATGATCTTTCAAGGTCCCTTCCAAACACTGACATTCTGTGATGCTGCAATTCTGTGATCTATTCATTTTTGAATCGTATTTATTCTTTCAGACTTACAGGTTAGAGATGGAAAGAGGATTTAATGAGAGGAATGGCAAGTGCTTGTTCCCAGGGGTGGGAGGGCATTTTGAAGGGGCTGCTGCACATCAGCACTTCAGTGGAAGGTGTTGAGTTGTACATACACTTGAATTCTTGGAGAAGTGCTCTTCATAAATCAAAGAAAACTTCTTCATAAACTGAAAGTTGTAGCCAACAGGGGAGGTGATGGGTAAAGGCTTGTGTAGTTCACAGCTACCTTCTTCTTCACAGAATTAGCCATTTACTTCAGTATTAAAATGCTCAGGAGGAACTAAAAGGAGACATATCTAGGCCTTGTATTTGTGAAATGATTTTGAAAAATGTGGATCAAGCACAAACTGCCATTGAGTTTTCTTCCCAGGTCTACAGAGGTCTTGAAACCACAGTTTTCAGAGAGAAAATTAACTCCTTAACCTGAAGATGTGCATTGACATGCAGCGTTAACGGTGCCTTCACTAATCACTTCTGTGGTCTTAATCAGCTGACACACACATTCCTCAACTCCAGACAACTTCTCAGACAGCCAAAAGTAACGACCCTCCTCTAATGCAACCCCTGCGACGCTTACTTAATAATTTCCATGTTGCACATGTTTTCTTAATATACAAAGCTGTGGTATATTGAATTTGTGGGGGCAGCATAAAGTTAATATAAAAACAAATAACATTAAATCTACCGTGCTTATTTTATTACCATGGTTTGTATATTATTTGTTAAAAACCTTTCTTTTTTTTTCTTTTTTTTTTTCCACTTCAGTGAGCTAGGTGACAATTTCCACCAGCTCTTACAGTGGAGCTCTGAAGAACTTAAGGGATTTACTGGAAAATTTAGTTTGAGCTTACAACCCTCTTGAGATAGAGGGCCAAATTCCCCTTTCAGTTATAAACTCTAGATGACAGGAGACTTCATCAAGAACCTTTATCAGACTGTTGTCACCTCCTGCAACTTCCCCTTCTCGGTGAGGCTCCAGGAGGTCAGGTGTCTCTGAACTTAAAAGAATAAAATAGTTGCCCCTCCCAGGGCTCAGATTCTAGGTGTCCTGGCTCCCCTAAGGAAAGGAGTCCATGGGTTGCCATTGCTGTCCAAATTGTCACTCCAGAAAAAAGGTTGCTCAGATGATGCTTTTACTGCAGTTGGTAAAGGGTGCCATTAACGTGCCTTGCAGGGTTTGGGTACTGAGACTGGAGGAGGATCAGCATTTTTCAATGTAAACATGGGGATTTAACTGAAAAGTATCTGCTGCCACAAATGCATGCCTGGCTTTCAGCACCAGTGGTGATGATTGGTGTGTAATGTCAGCTCAGGATGAGAGGCCATAACCTTCTAGGGAAAAAAGAAAGGCCAAATGGGCAAGAATGAGAAATGTATTGCACACTGCTTAATCCTCTTCGATTTAGTGCTGACTGTGAGGACCAGGAAAGCTGTATTTTTTTTTTTTCCAAATTTAAATAAAAGATAATTTATGCTATTTCTTCCAGAAATTAAAACCATGACTACTTAAAAACATGAGAAAAATCCTCAGTAGTTGAAACTACAGGTAATTGCAAAATAAGATTTTTTTTTTAAATAGATTAAGCTTGGTCTTTTGCAGAAGTGACCTGTGACTTCAGCTCTTTCCATTTTGCCCGTTCAATATGGGGCACCTTAAAGGACCTTGGATCTGAGAGGCTTTGAAAATTAAAGGCTTTTGGTTTGTCTGCATGGGCAGATATGGATGGTGAAGTAAAAGTTTTGTGATCATCAGCAGGTTCACGGCTGCTCCCTTTCCCTCAGCCTGTCAGCACATCCTTATCTTGCCCCGCCACCTGCCCTTAGCCCCTAGTTGCTCTTGATTTAAATATCTCCAAAAGTCACTAGGAATTTAAAAAAGACCTCTTTTTGCCAGCCATACCTATGAAAGGATGCTCAAGTTTTGTTTTTCTCTCATTCTTGATGCTCTTCTCTGACATTATTTCCCATTTCCCTCAGCTTGCACAAGAAAAGAGGCCACTGCCACCGCCCAGTTCACCTGACCATTTTCTGCAGATCCTGACATACAGCCAGTAGTTCCCTGTGTGAATCGTACATACAGAGAGCAGGGTTTGTGACTTAAGGTTCTTCATAGTTTTTCCTTGTTAGAGATATAAATCTATAAGGAGATTTTACTTGTTGGGTTAGAACCTGGTTTAACTGAAAGCTTAGGAAGCCTTGAAACCTAAGAATAGTACATGCTTAAAAACCCACACCCAAAATGAGAGTGAGAGGAGAGGAGAGGAGAGGAGAGGAGAGGAGAGGAGAGGAGAGGAAAAAGGGAAAGGGAAAGGAAAAGGGAAAGGAAAAGGAAAAAGAAAAGGAAAAGGAAAAAAGGACTTGGCAATGACGAGTGGTTGATGGTGCCCTTTCAGTTATATCACAACTGAAACTACGAGGGAAAACATTTGCAGTACCTGAAGGCAACACTGGATTTGAATCCACAGATGGAGGCTTTGGCAGTATTTGAAATGCCAGCTCGCACCCTGTTCTGCGTTTCATCTACCTCCTTTACGTTTGTTCTGCACAGACAAAAGTAAGGTTCATGTCCGTGCTCCCCAGGCCCCGCGACTGCCCACTGATCTGCTTTGCAGGTTGGGCCTCGCAGTGGACAAAGGAGGTCAAGCGTGTGGAACACGTGTGTGATCTCAAGGGCAGCTCCTGACCTCCAGTGTTTTCAAACTAGGGCTGGCCACACAGGGTGTTTTGGCAGCAGCATGGTGCCTTCCCCTTGATTAATATTAAAGTGTCCTGTTCGATGGCATAATTTCTCAGGGCCCTCATTTCTTCTTCCTGCCAAAGACTAATCTTCCTGATCTTAGTCATCTCCTGGAAACTGGTTGGGTATTTTGGGTGCTTAGGAGGCAAGGCTGAGCTGACCTCTTCTAACCTTCTTCTTCAGGATCTCACAGTCTCTCCTAGAGTGCGAGTCCCTTCCCAAAGACAGAAATGAGCCCTGAGGTGGGATTGTGGGATCAAGGAAGAAAAACAACTATGCCAACAGCCTCCGTGCTCTGTGCTCAACACACATCCATTTCTACAAATCTTCATCACATCAGGGATCACTCAGTTTCCCCAAAGCCAAGTTCATGCTCTGAAATCCATAAACTGCTCTATAGGGAAAAAAATTTCCATGTGTAACTCACTTCCCAGATCAACCACACCTTGACAGAAGTATTGCTCTTGGAATAAAGCCCATGCCATGCAAGTAGGAGCAGACAGCAGGAGGCATTTGGGCAGAGAGAGCAGACTGCAAAGGGTTAGGTGGCCAAGGGGCTATGGAGGCTCTTAGGGTTGAACAGAGGAGAGACGGGAGCAAAGGGGCTCTGCAGTAAACTTCATTGCAAATCTGTGATCTCAAACTGAGCAGCTCCATGTGTGGAGGTTAAGCTCCGATATATGCACATGAAAATACTGAATATGCACCAAGCAACACTGTTTTGTCATTCCAACTGTTATGTTTGATTGAAGGGTTTTGCTGCATTGGCTTGACCTGATAGGCTAAAGCACTGTCTTTTACTGGTAAGGTAAAAACCATTCAGAGGTTTTCAGACATCCTCGTTGGCTCCTTTTCTCAGTCTGGGGATACCGGCAGGGAGAGGTGGCAGTGCCACAGAGAGCCAAATTTTTGTCAAGATGTCATCTGCTCCTGCGACTTCTGTCACTGTAGTGAAACCTGAGTTTTGTCACTTGAACGCCCAGCAGTCCTGAAGGTGAACCAGGCTCTATTCCCTCTGCTTCACCAGGTGGGAAACTGGGGCTCCTGGAGGCTGCACTCAGCCCCGAGGTCAGGTGCAGATTTGGTCTCAGTGGGTGGTGAACCCTGACTACATCACCCTTCCAGCACCATGGACTCACATCGAGGGGTGGCCTGGGTGCCCTCGAAAGGACATGGGTGGTTGCTGGGTCAAAGGATGGAGGTTCACCGGCCTCACTATCCTGCTGCTCTGGCTGGTCTTCTCTGGGAAAAAGGCACTTGTGGTTTTGAAGGCAATTAGAGGTATTTATCACCCAGAAATTATCTTGGCTACGTAATTTCTTTCTGGAAGAAGTAGTTCGGCAAGATCAACGTAACCAACAATAATTGGGTCCAATTTCTTTAAACACGCTGCCCTGTATAATGAAACTAACAGGGGTCTTTTGCTGCTAGATTGTTGAGTCACAAATGTGAAAGAAAGAAACCCAAAATAAACAAATTACTGAGGGGTTTAAACCCGCTTCTTTGGATCCATTTTTAAGCAAGACTTCAGCTGTAAGAATATTCAGATGTAAAATTCTGTCTGTATCCTATAAAAATAGCAGTTGGCACTTCAGTGGAGTTCAGTGTTCGAAGTTCAAGGAATAGCTGGGGTTTGGGCTTATCTTTAGTTATATTGTCAGCAATTGTTGATTTTTTTTGCAACGCCCACAGCATCTGCAGTTGTGTAAAGCACGTGAGCCCATGTTGGCCTTAAACAAATGTGGCAGCTATAGCAGCCAAGTGCTGTTCACAGCGCCAGCTCAGATAAACCTCTCTTTCTTCCTCAAGGGCAGCCCCACTTCCTAAAAGTGCAAACCCACACAGTTTGCATAGGAGTGTGAAACGCAAACTGCTGTGCTGGAGTTGAAATACGCTTCCCCCGACCCTCCACTGCTCCTCAGCTACTTCACCAGAGGAGGAGGGTGGGTTTGAACTGTCTCAGCCAAACAACTCAGTTCGGTTTGTTGAGCAAAGCCTGACAGATTTGTGAATATCCATGGAGATGCTCAGACATGACCCTAAGTGAGATTTCCACACTTTTCTGGACTTAGAAATGGGGGCAAAAAATGTCTTACCCATCTCTCTGCCTCCAGCAAACATTGTGCGAGTTTAAAGTCAAGGTGAAACTTTCCTGCCTGTATAAGGAAATGGTTTTTTTCCACAGCAATATGGCAGACTTGCTTTGCAGCAGCAACACAAATGTCCTTCACTGTTGGCAGCTGACGTGCCAGCGCAACGAGTGGCACTGCTGTGGTTGACCTCTCCCAGTTGTAGCAAGCTGTAGCCTGAGTAGCCCCTGCTTCAAATCCAGAAGGCAGCTCTGAATCCCTCCAGCTATTTTAAGGGGATAAAGTTTTAAATGCAATACAGCTTTGTTTCTTGGTCTGGGAGCACTTCAGATGGTGAAAAGGACCTCCTTCTCCAACCCCTGGCTTGTGCCACCCACCAGGTCCCCACTTCCTCCTTCAGAGCTGTAGCAGTGGAGTGGCTCGCTGGTCTTGAGGAGGTTTTTGTTCCATCGGGGAGCAGAAGTGGGTCCTGTGCAGGCACCAAAGCGCCCACGGGGCCAGGTGGCCAGGACACAGCAGCCTGGCTCCCACACCCACGTCTTCAATCGGCATTCTTTGTGTCACATCTGTTTTATTGCTGCAGTTTGTCACACAGCTGCACAAATTTGGGTTTGCATGGGACGGGCCCACAAGACCCTTAGGCCTCAGCTGTGTGCCCTTCTTCAGGCAGCCCCTGGCAAAACCCAGCCTGTAGCTGCTCCAGGGCACCTTCTCTGGCCTCTCTCACGTGCCACGAGGACCTCCTGAAATCATGGCTGGGGGCATTGCTGTGTGCTGACAATGCATTCACACTTTTACTGTATGAGTACATACCCTTTCTAAACATTTGAAACCATAAAGACTACTATTTATTTATTATTATTGTATAGGTGGGCTGTAGGGATGGGTGGCATGAGGTGAGTGAGGGGGCTGAGCTGTGCCCTCCTCCTGCAGCACCCCATGAGTGGGTGGTCCAGCACCCTGTGGGCACCTCTCCCATAGCAGGGAGCAAATGACAAGGGGAACTGGAGCTTGCCTAAGTCAGAAAACATTTACAGGACTCAGATCAACACTCCAAGGCAAATAGCAAACGCTTCCAGACCACATAAATAAGCCCTCACTTTGAGCAAATGCATAACCGAAAAGCAGGCAGATTGGAATATTATCCAAAAATAGTGGAGCAAAGATTAGCAGCACAAGAATCAGCTCAGAAGCATGAAGACACTCCTGGGCTTATTCAAATCACAAGTTCTTAAAGGAGGATTGCAAAGACATTGAAAGCATACAACCAGCTCTACACATTTCTTGGGCTTGCCTGAACACCGGGAGAGCGCCATGTTCTCAGCAGGGCACGGCACCTACCTGGGAAGTCTTAACATTTTTAATGAGTGTCATGAAGCATTTTATTATCATGGAAAGGAATATAGTAATTTTCTCAGTTAAAGAAATCTCGTTAGTCAGTAACTGCTGCCTAGCACTGAGAGGCAATTCAGCCGTCTTTAGCTGTCATTTCAGAAGACATATGACGAGAACATGATCAACCTCATATTGCCTTTCATATCAGGAAAGTTTCCCATTAATAACAGGTTTGTCTTTATAATGTGTGTCTTGGAATGAAATAATTTGAGCTATGTGGGGTGTTATGAGACACTCTAGAGACAGAAATCAGGAGAGATCTCTGACAAGCTCCTCCCATTGCCTTCCCCTACTCAGACTCAGCTTTGGAATTTCACGGTCCCTCCAATCCTTTCTGTTATACTTGCTTTTTCTCCCACCTTTCCATGATTCTGTTTCGTTTTGAAAGCATAATTCGTTAAATATTTATTACTTCATTAAACCCACTTGGCTTATGAATGCATACTTTCTTTCCTTTACTTTTCTCCACTTTTTACAGTGTACCCATTAAAACTTGCACCTCTTGTTGTGGGAGTATGATACTAGCCTAAAACTAATACCTTCGTGAGAGCTTAATAGCAGAGCTGCCTTTATTTTCTCCCAGCTAATGAGGCTTCCAAACTGACACTTCACTTGTGGTTGCTCTTTGAGTCCTCACCACAGTGGCCTGAAGCACAGAACTTGCCGTGAGATCCTTCAGAAGCTTTCCCCCTGCGGCTCTAGAAGTGACTCAGCTGTCCAGACACCACAGCTGTCTGAGCTCTCTCTGGTCAGTAAGGGCTCGGTTATGGATGAGCTGAACGAGCAGCTAGCTGCTGCTACAGGAGGGGAGAACCCGTTCTCCTCCATCTCTGGGAACCCTTTATGCCCTTCTCCAGATCTCAGTCCACACCACACGCTCCTCACCTTCCTGACTCGCCTTGCACCAACTCTGGCACTTGTCTGATTTTGCAAGATAAGTCAATTCAGCCCACTAAAACAGCAGAGGCATGAGTTATTAATTCAACTCAAGGTGCCTTGTGAAACCATACCCTCCAGCTAAAAGAACAGCTGTGCATTAAGTTATATCTGGGCACAATTTGCACTGTAACAAGGACTATGTAACTTTTCATTTCTTAAAATTGCAATTATAGATTCTGGAGAGTGTGGAAAAATATGTCAGCAGTGAATCTGAAACCATCTGCATTTGAACAGCTGCTAGATTTTGTGATTGCTAAGAACTAACTTTTATGTTGTTTCTTAATGGGGCTCTCATGAGCCTGCATTTCAGCGGGCAAGCTTGGACACCCACACCAAAATGACCTGCCCCTTGCCAGCAACTCAGCTACTTCTGTTGGTTTGTCCTGCAGCTTCAGACATGTCATAGAATCATGGAATCATAGAATGTGCTGGGCTGGAAGGGACCTTTATAGGTCATCTAGTCCAACCCCCTGCAGTGAGCAGGGACATCTTTAAGTAGATCAGGTTGCTCAGAGCCCCATCCAGCCTGGCCTTGAATGTCTCCAGGAATGGAGCCTCCACCACCTCTCTGGGCAACCTGTGCCAGTGTCACCGCCCTCACAGTAAAGAACTTCTTCCTGATACCTAGTCTAAATCTACCCTGCTCCAGTTTAAAACCATTTCCCCTTGTCCTGTCACTATATGCCCTTGTAAACAGTCCCAGCCTTTTTAGGCCTCCTGTGTTCCCAGCTGCTATCTCCTCTTCACCAGGATGCTCCACAGGCTATGTTCTACTGCAGGCTGGGTACAATGCTGATGATTTAAGGGTGAGATGTTGTAGTCCTTTCTCTTTTTTGGCTGGCTCCTGTTGTCTCTTACACACATCCTTAATTCCCAGGAAAAAAATGTCCTGAACTCTGGGAGCAATTAGTAAGAGAGCACAGCAGGTAAACGGTTGCAGTAAGCCTGAGCAGTTGTCATAGGGCTAAGTATGTACCTGGGAAGTTACAGAACTGCTTTTTAAAAGGACTTTAAAAATTAAGTCTGCTTTTGCATGGTGTATTCTCATTATTATGACCAATCTTTCCATTTACAAATGAGCAATGACACCTGTTAGGGCTTGCTATTGCTCTCTCCATGTCTTTGTTATAGTGGGGGGAGTCAGCTTAGAGAGCCTGGGTGGGCAGTCAGTGCTGGAGTGCTGCTCCAACAGCACTGCTGCCTTCCCTTGCCGTGCCGGGCGAGCCTCTCTTCTTTTTAAATAGTTACCTACAGCTTGTCTCCTCAGCGTCGTGAGCCCGTACTTATTAGCGTTGGCAAAGTACACAGCCACCTGGATAAAAAAGAGAGATAAGCACTCGGTTTCATTATTTGAAGACCCAGATCAAAGATCCGAGGGCAGCCTTGATTTACCCCCAGACGTACACCTGCAAGAAACGTCCGAGTAGAAATCAAGCAGTAAAACCGCTGACAGTAAAAACAACAATGACAGCATGAAAAAAGTTTGCAGCTGGTCAGCTGGAACACAATGAAATGAGGAAAACAGAAAAAAACCCAGCCTCTGGTTTGTCTCTGACACTTTTTACCCTCTAGTTGCAAAGGCTTTTTAAACAAGACAAACACTTCACAGGATATATAACCTGGATTCTTTTTTTAAAGGAAACAAGGAAAGGGCATAAAGGGCTTCCCCTACCCGTTCCCTCTCCCCGATAATAACTGCAGCTTTTTGAGGAAGGAGGTTCTACGTAAGAAGTTAATGATTGAACAATAAATTCCTGGCAGTTGAAGCAGGGGGGAAGTACAAATCTGTCTCTGCCTCTATTGCCTGCCACTCTGACAGCTATCAAACTTTGTAAAGCCTAAAGCCACCAATATATTTTCCATCTCCCCAGCAGGATACTGGAGTCTTCATGCCCCACTGTCTCAGGTGAGCTCCTTCACATAGTATTATGTACAGGCTGATGTGTTTTATATATCCCCTCTGGTTAGTACACACATTCCTGCAAGGTTAAGAAAGGGCATTCAGTCAGAAAGAAGTAAAAAGATGTAGAAAGTAGGTCAGGGTTATCCAGAGAAGGAGAAATGGTGGGGACCTTTCTGGGGAGCGAGCCCCAAGGCCATGGGGGTCTGCACCTCGATGTCTGAGCAGCAGATACTTGTCTGCCTGGGTGTGTGGTTTCCCACCTCCAACACCATCCATCAGAGCGACACAATGAGTTTCATAATTTGTAAGATACCTCAAGCCAGACATCATAAGCAGCTGTCTAGAAAACAGCCATCTAAAGAGAAGGGAGAGGTGATGAGGAGCTGCTGGTCATGTAGGATATGGTAAATCAGAGCTGAGTGTCAGGGAAAGGTATTTGTCACTTGGAGTAGCAGAGAGACACCCTGTAGCCTTACTCTGTCAGATCATCAAGCCTACTTCAGCCTGTTTCAGTGCTTACAAAGGAAACACCGAAGGGCTGTGACTCAGTGGGTTCAGGGGGTACGTTAAAGGACCTTGCAGGACAGTGAGGAATAGAGGCAGACAGATAAAGCACATGTGAAAGGGAGTGGTCAGGAAATGTAATGGAATCACTCAGCAAATCTAGGAAACTGATTTTGATTAAATTTATAAGGAAAGACTTTAAGGAAGAGGAGAAAAAGAGACCACCAACATAGCAAATGCAAGTTGAGCTAATGGAAAGACATGAGTTTTTATTATTTTAGCAAACATTGGTGGGAATGGGATTGAACCAACCCCCTGAATCCAAACCCCTCCCTTTAGGAAGCTGATCAAGCTCCAAATTTCCCTGCTGGCCTCAGCTCCTCTGAAGGGCCAACCCAAAGCCCTGGAGATGAACAGTGGGAACATGAGGAACATCAGGAGCAGATCCAGCTCTGTGTGGCTTTGGCTCATTTCCCAGCAGACACAGTAAAAGAGGGGAGAAATCAAACCTGTGGAGGCTGGAAAGGGTTGAGATACCAGTGGGGCTCCTCTCATCAAGCCATAGCCATCTGAAAGCGGGGTGTACAGCTCTGCCTGGCTGCCTCAGCTCTCTTTATTGTGTCTGGAGCCACAAATGCCTCCCAAGGATGATTCATCCCAATAACATGAGGTGCATTTGTGCTATTAAATCACATCCCTCCCCAGTTTGCTGTCAGGACCTGGTCCCTTTGTCACCCACACTGCCCACACAGTAATTCATGCTGAGACCTCACGCTATTCAATGAGTTTCGAAAGGAAGACTGGCCACTATTGGTAGGACAGTTTGTCCCAGCATCTGCAGGGACCATCTCCCAGTCTGTTGTGGCAGATGTAATACTCTCATAACCCTCCACACACCTCCTAGGCTCACGATACTGAGCCTTAGCTATCCTAAGAGCACTGCTGTGACAGCCTGGCACTCGTCCCTCCATGGAGCAAAAAGGGGACCTTGTCCTTTCCGCTGACCATAGAGAGAGGGCATGTGGCTCCCTCAGAGCAATCACGCTGCTTACTGGAGGTGAACAGTAAGTGATACCGCTGCTACTCAAAAGGATGCCAAGTCATTCATGGGCAGCCATACTCACAGCATTGCAACACTCTAATGGAGCAGCGTTTCTGTGATTCTTAAAATAACTCTGTCCCTGAAACTGAGAGCACCTATAAGATGTCTGTCCTTGGTGTTGCAATAAACACAGTGCTTCATCTGCAGAGGTTCTTGCTGCAGGAGAACAAATGTGGGCTGTGATTTCAGACCTTCCTGGAAGGCATGCATTATTTAAGTGGCCTTCTACAAGCAAAGGCATCAAGGCTTAGATGGCGATGAGGAAGTGTAGGCAATGAACCAGAGGGAAAATGAAAAGAGGGCTGACTGATCTGCCATTCCTCTAATCGAAAGGTTACTGGGTTTTTCATGATGTTGAGGTCTTATCAGAGACCGATAAATTTCAATTGTAGTGCAGGCAGAGATGAAGGTTCTCTAAGGGTTTCCTGTGCCATAAAAGACTCAATAGCTCATATCTATGGGAGGGGAAGAGTGTCTCTTGGAGCGAGCAGTGCTGTTCAAACACTGAGCACCCACACCTTTTGGCATGTTGGGTAATTCAAGGCTCAGGGAACTGTGGCATCTTTGGGTAGAATTCTTCCCACCCAGATTACCTGGTCTCTTGAAGTGAGAAGTAAGAATAGCTGTCTGAGAAAAAGGTTGCAATATGAAATAAATTCCTAAAAATACCAGACACTCTCTCCCGTTGCAAGCTCATCCTTGCTTGCTACCTCCCCACACTTCTGCTAAACCAACAAAAACCAGAAAGAGACTATATTTCAAGAAAAATAAAGCAGCATAATTAAGTCTGTTACTACGTGAGGTGTACTGTTCAGGCAGTTACAGTGCAGTAAGTTACAGTAAAACCACAAGATACACATGCTCCCAACAGCTACCTATATTCATACCCTTGTCCCATGTTAAATTCAGCAAGAAGGAGATAGCTCCCACCCTCGTAGTTGAAGGTAAACTTCACCTTAACTAAGGGGTAAGAAATCTCCCCTAAGGGCCATGCTTATGCCTCTGCTCTCCTTCTGCCAAGCTCTGCATTGCTGGCAAGAGCTGAGGATACTGCTGGATCTACTCTCTCCCTAGAAGAAAGCAAGACCAATACTAGCAACATGTTATCAGTATTGCAGCCATTTCTAATACTTGTATTTTAAGAAGAGTATTACTGAAACAAAGCATGTTATCCTAGTTAAAGATATACAGCATAATTTGCTTTAAAATAATGTGCATTCTTCTGTGAATTGATATTTTTCACACCATTCTTCAAATTTATTTCTCTTTCAGCTTATAACCCTTCCTAGCTTTGGTGCCTTCCACTACGGATTATACTCTCATAGCGCACCTTATGCTTTCGCCCCTTGTAGCAGGCACTGTGTAAGCACACCAAAAACCAGAGAATGACTTCCTCCAGCTTTCAGGTCCTGACAGCACTTGAACCAATCTCTCCCATGGCCCAGACTTTTGTTCTTTTGGGTATTTAGCCAGAGACAAAAGAGCCACATTTCTTCTTTAACACGCTTATTATTCTCCTTCAAATGAATATGAATGAAAACGAATCAGATCATTCATCAGATAAGCTCTGCGTGAGCAGGATACAGATCACCTCTGGATGAATAAATGCCAATAAAAAAAGAGTATTTGAATACAATAGCAGGTTCTTTTTTATAGTATCAGATCTCCTTTTACGTGCTTTCCGCCAACATTTAAGTAGATGAACTTTCCTATCTTTTTTTGCCAGAAAATAAATCTGTAAAATGAAAATCATGTGAAAACACATCTGATAGTGATCACCTGGGGAGTCTCACTTGCAGGGCTGGTGGGAAAAGACTGAAACTTTTTTTAATGGTTTTGGGATTATTCAGTCTGAGAGAGCATAAATATGAATGGTATGACCAATTACAGAGATCACATTTCAGGTAATAGCCAAACTGTAAATAGTCCCATAGTTCCTATCTAATTCATGAATGACAAAATAGTTGAACTGCAGAAACTGGCTTTCTAGTTTCCCTTCCCAGTTCTGTCTGACAGCTGGAAGAAGAAAGCGTTGGGCTCAATTACAAATACATGGCACAGCCTGCAAGTGCAGAGTTTCTGAACATGGCCGGGACTGCTGATAATCGATTTTCATGGAGCACTATTTTCAGTGTTCAACAGTTTGATCTCTTATCCGTTTTGGATTGACTTTTTTTTTTTTTTTTCATTTTCAGATAGCCTTTCTCAGTGAGGAATTCCTCATCTACGAATACAGAAATGCAAAGAATATTAATGGCTACCAGATGAAGAGCAGATGAAGGATTCTTAAAGATCTACAGCCAGATATTCACATCTCTATGATAGGGATCTAGCCAACATAAACATGTAGCTTGCATGTACTTTTTTTGGCACCTAATGAAATAGTAATTTTAAAGTAACCATCTCATTTCCCTGTGGAGAAGTACATGCCTTTGAAAGCCTTCCAAGGAGATATGCACTATGGAACAGAAGCACCGACATTTCTCTCCATCAGGTGAATAGGAAACTTTGGCGATATTTGTCTGGTTTCTGAGACACCCATTTGGCAATGGCTGGAACCTCCATGGGAGATGTCTCTCAGTACACATCGACCAGGGAGCCTAAACTTGGTTTAAGAACTACCTCAGCAGGAGCCAAAACTGCAGAAAAAAGTCACATGTCTTCATCTATGCAACCCTCCCTACCTGTTTGCTGAAGTAACAGCATGTTTAGGATATTGCATGAATGCACAGATATGCAAAATGGACAAATGTAACATTAGTTTTAAATATGTTAAAATACAACTACTGAAGAGAGCATGCTAAATGATACATAATGCTCACATGCATTAATATATTTCTTTTCTTTCACAGCCAAGAAGCTTAAAATATTCCAAAGCATTAGTGGAAATAGGGTGGGTAAGCATTACTGCCTTTTATGTATATAGCTGTCTATTTAAATACATATTTATATATTTATAGGACAAGACACAGCAAAATACACACAGACACATAGACACACAAAGACACATACACTCATGTACTCATATTGCTGAAATTACATAGCAAATCTGGAGATTAGACCAGAAATAGAACCTCGATCTCCTGATGCAAAACCATTCGAGAATAGGTCCCCCTAGCCTTACGGGCTGTCAGATTAAAATGTAAGAGGAAAAGAATCACAGAAACTTCAAATCAAAGCATGAAACTGAAAATCTGTCAGATCCGTAAAATGAAAATTCTCTCCAAAGGAAAATTCTGACACGATCCCATTTTCTCATGAAATTGGAGCTGGAAATAAGGTCATTCTGGGGAAAAAAAAAAAAAAAGAAAAAAAAGAATAATAATAAAAACCCCACCACTCAGCAGCAGCCACTTCAGTAAGAGAGTCTGAAGGGTTTTGACAAGTACTGTGTCTAAGCCAAAAAACCCCAGGGCTAGATCTTCCACAAAACCCAGAAAACTTAAAGGGACATTGTCAAAGTTGGTAGACCAAACATTTGCGCTACTTTAGACTCACAGTAATACAGAAGGGTTCATATTTTTCTTTATTAAAAAGAACAGCTGAAAGATATTTATGAAGAGTATGGTGACATAGTTTGCATATTTATTTTGTAACTAAGGATAACAGGCTCTGCAACATTTTTTTTCCTGGATTTTAAAGCCTTGCTTACATTGTAGGTTGAAAGATTACTTTCTAATTAGAACTTCTGCATTTTCTTTCCTTTGCTCATACCAAGAAAGCTGGATAAAATCCAGTGGAAAAAAGTACATTAAAATGGGACACAGCGAGGGGGCAGGGGGGAAAATGTTTATTTTTAAGTGCAGCATGGCATCATTCTGTTATAAAAATCTGGTACAAACTGATTTTCTGAAGTGCTGAGAACCTACAGCTCTTTTGAATTCAACAGGAGATCTGAGGTCTCAGCAGACTCTCTGGGAAATCAGGCCACATTGCTGTAGCTTCCCAAGACTTAACCCTGCAAGACATTCTTCACATGTCTAGTTTGGCATATATGGTTGCTCCAGCCTGAGTTAACGGGACACTTCATTGTCGTTCTGTTGATGTATGTGCAGAGATTGGTGGCTAGATATCTAACTTTAACTTTTGACAGCACAGATGCAGTCTGTGTAAACCTGACTAAAGATGAATAAGGACTAAAGCCCACTCTGTGAATCAGTCACACCAGGGGCAGTTAATGGAGGAAACACGGAGGGCACATGGTTTAGTGGTGTTGATAGGGCTACGACAAAGGTGTGACTCGATGATCTTGAAGGTATCTTCCAGCCTAAACTGTTCTATGATTCTATGAACAGGTACTTCTTGGGCACAGGTGATCCCTCCCAAGCCCAGCACACAAACTAAACCTCTGGAGCATTCAGGAGCACATGTCCTCAGCACAAACCACTGCCTGACCTTGCAGTGGATCTCCCTGACTCAACGAATATCTTTCTGGTTTCTGATGTGTTCACTGCTGGGACTTAAAACAAGACAAACATCTTATTTATATTTACCAAAGCAAGATCTTACTAAGGGTGTGGGAAACCCTCTTGTTCTGAAGAGATTTAGACCACAACAATATTCATGAATCACTCAGTGAGAAAGTACTTCCAAGAGAGAATCTCTCAAGCTTGAAGCTGTTCCAATTTGCATGTAATCAACAAATATTAATTACATGATGAACAGAGTAAAAAAGTAACCCCCTTGCTATGGTCTGGGTACACTTTTAATGAAATTTATGGCTTATTTTTGATGAAGGGCATAGATCCTCTTTTCTCTGGTCAAATTGACTTCAAATTTTCTGTGGTATGAAGAGTTGTTCTCCCCTGCATGGTGTATCTCAAGATAGGAAGGAATTTGATTCATTTAAGTTTTCTGTGGACAGAATTGAATGCATACCTTCAGTATTTTGTGGATAGTGCCTCAAAACTGACCCTTTACTGTAAATCATCATCTACTGTGTAAAACATTGTCATTTTCAAATGGACAAAGTGTCTGATTTTGGGGGTAGATTAGATCCCATGATTTTGATTGAGGTGTGCTAGAAAGCTATTTTGGAGATACAGCAAAGGAACACAGAGTCTGGAAGTCTTAAAATGGTGTTAGGCGTTAAGTTCTGATGAAACATACAAGGGTGTGCTTAAAAGGATGCAGATTTAAACTCACTGGGGAATGGATGCCTGTAGATTTCTCTGGAGATATATTTAAGAATTTTAGTATGTACATATTACTGGAGATGCGGCCCTTTGTTGATTTGCACTCGAGTCCCTGTAGGGTGACACTTCTTCTTAGAAGTCTACTGGTATAGCAGAAAAAAACCCTGACCCCATTCCTTAATGTACTATGATCTAGCAGGCTGCCTGACTAGCCACTTGTTATTGTTTTTAATCATGGTAGTGTGATACAAGTGATGCAGAGCAGTTCAGGAAAGTGATGTTCTACTTGTGCATGCAGACATAAACACTGACAGATCTGACATTTAATTGCATACATTGTGTAAAACCAAGAGACAGCACTAATCTCTCATAAATCTCCCCTTTTAAATTATGCATACAGATCACTGTGTCTGTGCTGTAGGTTGTTTCCCCCGCAGAAACTAATCTTATAGCTGCCCCCATTCAAAGGACCCTCCAAAACCACTAAGGGATGAGTCAGCTTTTCAGGCAGAGGAAAAAACTTTGGTCCCTGAAAGTGGCTGAGAAAGTCTTTAAACTTTGACTCAAAATTAGTGGATCTCTGCTCTTTTTATACTATTTTTTCCTACAGCTGATGAACCCCTACATTTGGCTTCATAATGTCCTTTGCACCTCTACCCTTCTCCAGCTCATTCTGTTTCAGCCCTGATTTCCAATAAAGCCTGGTGGTCTTCTTGTTCACCATAGGGATCAGCAGTGTGACAACATCCATACAAGGAATTAATCATTCAGCTTTTGGGGCCTTTCATTGTTTACAGAAGAAAACTAGTTTGCAAAAAAATCCCCACAACATACAGCACAGCAAGTCCCCAGTAGCTGGTATTAGTAAAGGTGGGCAGGGAGGTGAGGCTTACCCAGTGGCATGTGTCAAGGTCGCATGTGGTGCCGAGAGCTGGCTAGCTTTGGGAGCCAAGAATCTCAGCCTTGAAAAGGTTATGACAAGTTGACGGAGGTAATAGGAAGTGTTTTAATTTTTGCCAGGGCATCCTTGTTTCTTCCTCTGCTGCAGAAGCACGTGAACTTACTGCACTTGTCTAATTCACTTTGTTTTACTGTTGAAATTTGGGTGGAGGGACCTGAGGAGAAGATATTCCTTCTTTTGACAACAAATCCATTCCAGAGGACTGAAAATCCACCCTCAGATTTTCTGTTGTCAGTCACAAGAATTCTTTAATGAGGCCTCTGTGGGACATCAACACAAGTACAGCACGTGTTTCAGTCTGCTTGGTATTGGGAAGGAGATAAACTGGTGAGGTCTTCTGGAATATGCTGTGACTATGTCCTCAAACATGGGGAGACTCTCCCAGGATAGCAATGCCACTTCTCAGTTTATCTGCTCTCTTTCTCAGTTTATACTGATACGCAGCTGCAATTTGTGATCCCAAAACAAACTATGCCCATTGAAAGCATCGCTTACAAATCAGTGTGCTAGCATCCATTTAAATTATTACTCTCAGGTTTGTTCTTTGAATATCTGGACCTGGATTCCCTGTGTCTAAATTACACTCCTTTTTCTCCCTAAGACAGTGCAGAAGCAGCTGCTTACCTCTGCAGTGGAATGGCTTAAATATTCCTGTTTAATGAGAACAACTGAGTTATATATCAGATACCAAAGATGCCACTATCACCTATTTCTACCCCATAGCTGGAAGGAAGCCATACAAACCTCCTCCTGTCCAAAACCACTGCCCATATTCTTTGCCTACTCAATTATCTTGGTTGGATTTATAGAAAAAAAGAGAGAAGGGGGGAATATCAGCTGTAAACAGTGCGGCTTGTTTTTCTGAAAAGTCTGGGTGAAGGGATATCACACACAGATTTCAGCTTATGAGTTCTTAACAGATTGCTTGCAGGGAGGATTTCTTTGCTCTGTGAGTATTTGAGGGAAGTGCCTGGTCAGTCCTAGCTCCCTTTGTGGGTTGTCTTTCCCACCTGGTGACCTGTAGAGACATGGGCATGGATCAAGACATAACTCACAACTCACACAACATATGACAAATGCATTTCTTTGCACTGACCTAATTCTCTAGCCTGGTTTGGAGGATAAATTGTGAAAAGTAGAGATCTAGTTCTCATTAAAACATATATTTAGTCACCTTTGTTGAACTGCAATTAACTACCTGTAAGTGGAGAACAACTGAGATATCGTGGCCCGAAAGGAAAAATAACCCAGAATCCATATTTATGTCAAGTCATGCTGGAAAAGTAGTGAAGAAGGACAGGAACAATAGAGTTGTGCCTAAATCCACGGGGAATGCAAAGAAACCTGGATTTCCTAAAACTTGAGCATGTTACGATATGTGCCAGTAATATGATGTCATATTTCAACAATGTTTAGCACAATCCTACCTATGGTCTAGTTGAGGTTCACTGCCATTAGAAAGAGGTGAAGCAAGTAGCAAAGGAGATGCTCAAACTTTAAGAAGACCTTGAATAAAGTCATCTGAGAGACCAACACATAAATTGTGTTGAACTTTTAAAATGAGTTTATTTAATTTAATGCAAATCTGAATCTCTTATTTTTCCTCCTTCCTCATTTATTGCTGGGATCATCTGCATAAGAATGGAATCTCTGGTTTTTTAGGTGGTCCTTTGCCACTGGTGCCATGCCTCCTGCAGTGCCATAAGTCTTGTGTTTTGAATCCCAGCTGATGGGAGAAGAGTAGGGGCAGTATATGTGGTGTCACCCACCTCTCTGCTGCTTGAACAAGAGTTCTTTCTGATACTATAATTATTTCTCAGTAATTAAGATCCTACCCCAGACACAAATGAGAAAAGCAAGCCTACCTTAAAATCTGGACTTTTTAAGAAATATTTTGGCTTCTAAAGCCTTTAGAATATTTTTGTGAGGGTAGGAATCCCTGCACAGGGAATTTAAGTCTGCTGACAATAGCTTTGCATTATTTTTTCTCTCTAGGGAGGGACTAAGAAGCTGTTTATGGGCTTTGCGAGGTCTGTGCATTGTAATGTGACCACAATTTATTTCTTTGAAGAAATACATCAAAATCCACATATTGGTCTTGACCTGGTGATCAGTGTTTAGTTTTCAGTATTGAAGTTGCTGACAGGGGTGAGTGGGAGCAGAGCCTGTATAAAATTCTTATGCAAAATTTCTGTAGCAATAGATTTACCAGAAATGACTGTATGAATATTTCTTTTAAGATATTTTGCAGTAACAGAAAACACAAATTCAGCAAACAGAAGCAATTCTATGCTTTCCACTTCTGGAACAAAATATTATAATGTCTCTTTAAACTTTTGCTCAGTGAGAGAGAGACCTGGACCTTCAGTAGGGTTTCACCAACCTGAACCGTAGCTTGGATGCTGCAGGTAAGAGCAGGGATGACAAAGAGGGCTTCAAACCCCACACTGTCATCAGCCAACAGACTTCATCACTCTGAGAGTCTGGTTTGATTTTCTGCCTGTGGAAACTATGTCTTTGGACTTTCAGATTTGCAGCCATAGAAGCCGCGTGGTTGTTGGCCTCAGAGCCAGTCGGCCCATTTGGCCCACAGCCCATGTAGTTTGTACGTATTTCACCTGCTTTCAGGAGAAACTGCAGTTCAGATTTGAGGGTCACTAGAGGCCTAGTTAGCCCCCCATAAGAAAGCGTCACTAGCTCAAAGACATTTTTTTGTCACTCTCTGGTTTATCGTTGATCACTCGGTAACATCTTACTTGGTGCCCTTGCTTGCCAGCCATGACACTCCCAATGGGGTGTATACGGAAAATTTCTACACCAAAAAGGTTGCCAAGCATTGAAACAGAGTGCACAGGGAAGTGATTGAGTCACCATCCACAGAGGTATTTAAAAGACCTGTAACTGTGGTGCTTAGGGACATGGTGGACCTGGCACTGTTGTATTAACACATGGACTCAATCATCTTAAAGGTCTTTTCAAATCTAAATGAATGATTCTATGATTCTACAGATATAATATCCTAACAGTTGTGAGCATCCTGCTGATGTCCCGGGCATTCGTGAGGTAACCCCTGTGCAATTAACACCAAGGACTTCTAAGAGAGCACAGTCACTGCAGCATCATGCCCTGCAGACACATGTAAGGGGATATTGTGGGCTGGAGAGAGCCCACAGAGTTTAGCTTCCCAGGATTTCACTTTTCAGTCATTTAAACAATAATTGCACTCATTGCAAACAAAGTAAGGGCTGTGTATGCTCCAAAATGCAAATGAATGTTGTTAGCACCATAGAGTCAAACACTCCTTTCATGGGCTTGGGAAAAATAAATGTGAAAATACATTCTAATTTTTTATCTTAGATTGCCACAGACTGAGGCCAAAATTGTGCCATTTGTTTTTGTGTGGGTAGACTTCCGCAAATGTCAGGCTGTGAGGAGGTTTCTGCACAGATGATACAGGGCTGAGCTGGATGAGATCACTTGAGAGGTCATGACTTCCAGTTCTCCTGTAGGACCTCAAGCACGGGCTCAACTTTTCTGTACATGGAGCAGTTCTTCTAAGTGGAGGAGGATGTTTACAGTAAAGGAGTTCAAACATGAGTGTAAACCTCTGCATGACCAGATCTGAGGTTATTATCTGTGCAAACGTGGCTGGCACATCTTAACTAGTAATTGTTAAGAAAAGGGCTTAGAGATACAATCACAGCTTTACCACCAAGGATTATGCAAGAAAATAGAGACAAAAGGGGAATTCTTATCCTGTCTTTATATTTCTTGGTACAAGTGTTATGAAAGGACTCTACATGCATTTTTTCATCATTTTCCCACAGTCATTTATAATAATCTCTTGGAAGAATCAAACTGAAACGTCAGTCCTTAAAGGAAGATTTGCCCACTCATGCATTTGTTTTGTTGTGTACATGTCCATGTGAACTCAGACAGCGCCATGAAATGGAGTTTATATCTGACCTTCGGAAAGCCAAACCTTATTTGGGAAAATCACGTACTAAGAATTCAAAGCGTTGCACAAAGCAGATCCCCAAAACAGGTAGTGAAATGCTAAGTCTGGCAGTTACAGCAAGTCCTCTACATCACACTAAAGCCCTGCAAGATTCATTTTAAAATCATCCAGGAAACAGGGGAAAAAAAAAAAAGCAGCATGCTCTTCTAATATGGGTCAGAAACACTAATTAGCTGGAAATATTTCCCATGATTAGCAACTCAGCAGTTTTCCTCCATCCTCTTTGTTAGAGAATCTGCATAAAAATAGCAACAAACAGCCTCTGAATCCTTCTAAACACCGTTCGAGCTTAAATTTATCTCCCATAGTGTTTCCTTGTGACAGTGGCGATGACAGCGTCGATTAGATAGGGCTGGCACTTCACACCATGTGTCACTCCTCATTATCTGACGAGAGCCCCTGCGAGAGGCAGGTGCCGAGGAATGAAAGATTAGGTGCAGCGCCTGTAATCAGCCTAAATACCTCACTACCTCCACTGAGTGATAACAAAATGTAAGCGGCTCTCTCCTTTCCCCATATTCTTCCCCACTTTTGCCCTGCTCGTGAGGCTGCAGGTTTAATTACTCTAATCGTGGCTGAGAAACCACATGGCTGAGACCAGTGTATCCAGGATGAGGTTGATTCTGGACCTCAGGCTTGTGTTCCAGACGACTTCTGTTCTCCAAGGAGTAAGTGCAGTCCTAATTACGCAGCCTTGAACTAACATGCAGAAGTTCCCCTCCCTCCATTCTGTGCAGATGCTTAAGCTTTTCTTCCTCAGTTTCAGCAGATCCTCTTTAATTCTTCCTAATGGCTCTCACACTCCCCACAAATAAGTAAGTGAATTTTACAAGTGAATGAATATAATGGAAAAGCAAGGTGTGGGACTTGGTGACATGGACTGGATTTTGACACTGTATTAGTTTTAATACTTCTTAAAGTTCCAGTCAATGTTTGACAGTGTGGCTGTTAGAAACAGAGTTCCAGTAATGAGATCTAGCAAGCTTCATGGAAAAACGGCAACCATTTTGTGGTGCCAATTACCGATGAGAACTACTTGGACTTTTTGCACGCTTTCAGAGACAAATTGTTCTTTAGATTTGAAATGAGAGCACTGGCTTGTTGGGAGAGAGCCAGGCCACACTGACTAAGACTCAGACACCTGAATATGGGAAATGATTTATCCATGCTGGCCACAGAAAGGAAAATATATAGGGAAGCAATCGGCTACCGTTTGTTGCCTTCCTAAGCAGTCCCACATAGAGGTTGTCTGCAGTCAGCTCTTGTATAAGAGACATGCATGAGGAGCCATAAGGGAGGCAACTGCTGTACCTGCATGAGAAATTATGGACCACAGGAAAGTGAATGGGCAACACCAAAACATTCAGTACTTGCCAAGGGTCACAAATTCAGATTACAGCTGGTGAAATGGCAAGCGTGATGAATGGAAACCTCTCTGTGTTTCACTGGAGGGCTGGAGAGTTAATGAGGCGCAAGAGGAAAAAACTTGAACCAAATAGCCTGAAGCCAGCAATGGAGAGGTGTGGTGCTGTGTGGGGAAGGTGAAGGGCAGTACTGTGGTGGTGGCTAGTAGCATTCAGAATCTATGGCCCCTGTGCTATCCTGCCAACACGGTCTCATGCCATTGACCACGCACTTTAATCATGGCTGAAGGAAACGTCAGAGGGCAAGACTCCTCGCTGCTGGGAAGTAACTCTAAGCTCTCTTTGATTTTTTTTGTCATAACGAACATATATCAGTAAACCCCACATGGCTGCTGCTTGGGTAGATGTGCGTAAGATGGCCCCTGCGTCACGCTGATGTGATGCTGCGGTGCCGGGCAGAAGCTTTGCCACTGGCCGGAACTCCTGCCTAAGCATGCCAGCCTTCCCAGGAGTTCAGGGTGCCAGCAGTATCTTTCCAGAGACTGAAATCTAGCCAGAGGCTTCTGTTCTCCCCTGGTGCTCTGGGCATTTGTCTGTAAAATCAAAGGATGCTCCTGCTTCACAAGGAAGCACAAGTAAGAGGCCTGGGGAGAAGACCTGGATTCCAGCTCTGGCTGCATCTCCCTTAAGCTGCTTAAAAAAGCAGCCTTGCATTCTGCAGCTCCCCTCGCTGGGTGCCGAGTTGGGCCTGCATGGAAAAATACTGTTTTGCACTGCAGAGAGGCAAATAACTACACTCAGTACAGTTTTAGGCCCGCTCAATGATTTGGGAGGAAGAAGAGTTTGCCATGCCACTCTAAGTTACATCATGCCCCGTTTAGTGGTCTCAGAGGAACATCCCCGTTCGCACCTCATGTGTTGCCTGATCTAGTTGAGAGGTGTCCCTGCCAACAGGTAGGTTGGATTAAATGATCTCTAAGGTCCCTTCCAGCCTAGGCCATTCTATGATCTGCCCCTCCACAGCAAGAAGCTAGGCTTGTGCCAGCTGGGAGGCAGGCATGATTTAGCAACAGCTGATACAAACATTTCCCAGACCCCCAGGAGAAAACATTTAGTCATACAAAAGTCTCAGTTGGTTGCTTCATACTTAAACTGCTGCCCTGTGCAGCTGAAAAGTCAATTTGGGAAAAATAGATGGATGACAAAGTAAGGAAAATACGGTTAAATGGTCTTAATTTTATTTTTAACAAATAATGTTGCTGGTGGATGTAGTAATACTGGACATAACCCGTATTTAGAACTCTACCATTTGATCATTGTGGTTACTGAGCATGTGTTTCTGTGTATTGAACATGAAAATAGTGAAAAAACCCCACTGCTGACTGTCTGCTCAGGAACGGGGCTTTTGAGCACAAAGAATGTGTTAAGTGAAAAGTATGGTTTTATAGGTGGAAATTTCTCCTTTTTTTTTCCCTTGCATTTAAATCCAGTAATTTCTATTCTGTGCATGTTTTCTTTTCTGCATGCAAATTGTAAATATGCTAAGTATTTTTAGTGTTGTGCTACTTGCAGTCGACCCACAAAAAGAGTATTTCTAGTTTGGCATTTATTAAATGTCACTGATTTTCCAGTCTTGCAACCTGACCCATAAGCTGAAAAACCCTGAGCTCCACTGAACCCTTGCAAGGTACACAGCCAATTATTGTAACCTTCTCAGAATGGGAATCTACCTCTTCGGCATATGCAAGCACTGTGATACCAAAACAATACAAGCCTTTGGAAACTATTTGTTGCTGATCAAGCTGAAACCTGACTCCTGAAACAATCCCCTGGGAAGAATGTTTACCACAGAATCATGGTATCACAGAATTGTTGAGGCTGGAAAAG
>NW_009719399.1:0-1498 GCF_000703405.1 Apaloderma vittatum | reverse complement strand
CCAGTGGATTTCTCTATGCTCTCCTGCACACGACCAACACATTTTCAGTGTCCCTCTGCCAGGGCAATGCTGTGGGACAGTTCTTCTGTGAAATCCCACACATCCTCAAGCTCTCCTGCTCACACTCAGACTACCTCAGGGAAGTTGGGCTTCTTGCTTTTAGTGCTTTTCCATTTTTGGGATGTTTTGTTTTCATAGTGGTGTCCTATGTTGAGATCTTCAGGGCTGTGCTGAGGATCCCCTCGGCACAGGGACGGCACAAAGCCTTCTCCACGTGCCTCCCTCGCCTGGTTGTGGTCTCCCTCTTCCTCAGCACTGCCATCTTTGCCTACCTGAAACCCCCCTCCTTCTCCTCCCCATCCCTGGACCTGATGGTGTCAGTTCTGTACTCGGTGGTGTCTCCAGCATTGAACCCCCTCATCTACAGCCTGAGGAACCAGGAGCTCAAGCATGCCCTAAGGAGACTCATCATTGGATGTTTTTCTTCCGCACAGCATTCATAATGGAAGTCTGTCCAGGTTTGAGCTAATTAGAGTCAATTCTGTTCAGGGATTTTTCTTTCCAGATCAGTCTCCTCAGTGAAAGCTCTTTGGGAAGGGAAGAGTGTGACTGTGCAGACGGTGCCTGCTGCTGGAGGGGACAATGCTGGTATCTGTTGTTACTGCCAGGGCTGGACATGCAGAAGGACTCTGACTGGTCCTGGTTCCTGGAGTGACCGAGACCACTGCTGGATCTCCTGTGCCATGTTGGGGCTGCCAGGAAGGAAAAGGATCACAAGGAAGTGAAAGGTGGCACCTGCAGTTAGGAACAGAGAGGACAGTTGACTAGTAAGAATATTGCATTCCACATACGCCATGTTCAGGATAAACATGAGGGAACATGAGGGTTAAACTCTCTTCCTCAGTGCAGGACACAAGGAGGACTCTGTCTGAACTCCTGCCTTTGATCCCAAACCCGAGATCCCGAATTCAGCCTCTGTGCCCCGTTTCCCTCTGCCGCTGATCCTGGGGCTGCCCCGGTGCCACCAACTCTGCAGCATCAGTGCACATTGATTTTGGGGGCTAGTCAGGTTCAATATTTGATTTCTATATATTTGGATATATTTATTTGGTTTTTCATTTGTTTTTGAGATAATATTTTGTGCAATTAAAAAGTATTTTTCCTTATTATTCCTCCCACTTCTAAATCACTGTTTTCCTGTTAAATTTCTCACATACACTGCGTAAAGAAGAATCATTTTCTCTGTGTATTTTAATAAATTAAAGGGCCTTGCAACTTCTTGTTTGTCTGAGGTCCTTCCCCTGAGACCTTTGCCAAGCTTCAGGGCAGTTGCTCTGTGCAGAGGTGGAGGGGAAGAGAGTCCTGGCACAGCAGCAGCACCAGGGAGTACCAGCTCTTGGTGTCTGTAGAGCTGCTCTCCCAACTCAGGGGCTGTGGGCAGCATGGGGAGGGCATGTGGGAATGGCCAACTGGGCAAGCAAAGACATGCTGACCTTGG
>NW_009719398.1:1325-1768 GCF_000703405.1 Apaloderma vittatum | reverse complement strand
TGGGACCCCAGGTTTGATGTTGGGACCCCCCAAGACTGAACTGGGACCTCTAGGGCTGGATTGGGACCCCACAGCTGGAGAGGAGACCCCTGGGGCTGGGCTGGGACCTCTGGGACAGAGGTGATGGGTGATGGAGGGGACACCCCGATATCTCTGTGTGTGTCCCCCTTCCCCCATCCAGGTGTACCAGGACAACGTCTACGCCGAGGGTTCGGCTTTCCACTCCTTCAAGAAGGTTCTTTTCGAGATGGGGCCACCCTACTCGGAGGTGGTGGAGCTGGCCTCCTTCCACTCCATCTCCAAGGGCTTCATGGGAGAGTGAGTCGCACTCCTCTGGTGACACCCCTGCCCCCGCCATTGTCACCCCAGGGGTGGGTGACCCTGGTCCCGTGGGATACCACAGGCCTGGAGGGGTGGGGATGGAGAAGACTTGGCCTGTGGGT
>NW_009719398.1:0-1171 GCF_000703405.1 Apaloderma vittatum | reverse complement strand
GGTGAACGCCCCGCCCTGTGGGTCCAAGGATGGAGACGGTGATGCCACCACCCTGTGGGTCCCATGAGGTGGAGATGGTGATGCCACAGGCCTGTGGGTCCTAGGGATGGGGTAGGAGATGCCACCACCCTATGGGTCCCATGAGCAGGAGATGGTGATGCCACCACCCCATGAATGTCCTGGGGTAGAAATAATGATGCCACCACCCCATTGGTGCCATGAAGTAGAGATGGTGATGTCACCACCCTACGAGTCCCATGAGGGGCAGATGGTGATGTCACCACCCTGTGGGTCCCATGAGGGGCAGATGGTGATGTCACCACCCTGTGGGTCCCATGAGGGGCAGATGGTGATGTCACCACCCCGTGGGTCCCATGAGGGGCAGATGGTGATGTCACCACCCTACGGGTCCCATGAGGGGCAGATGGTGATGTCACCACCCTACGGGTCCCATGAGGGGCAGATGGTGATGTCACCACCCTACGGGTCCCATGAGGGGCAGATGGTGATGTCACCACCCTACGGGTCCCATGAGGGGCAGATGGTGATGTCACCACCCTACGGGTCCCATGAGGGGCAGATGGTGATGTCACCACCCTGTGGGTCCCATGAGGGGCAGATGGTGATGTCACCACCCCGTGGGTCCCATGAGGGGCAGATGGTGATGTCACCACCCTATGAGTCCCATGAGGGGCAGATGGGGATGTCACCACCCTGTGGGTCCCATGAGGGGCAGATGGTGATGCTGTGGCCCTGTTGGGCCCCAAGAGTGGAGATGATGATGCCGTGGCCCCATGGGTCGGTCCTAGGGGTGGACATAGAGATACTCCACCCTATGGATCCCTTGAAACCACAACCCTGTGGGGACAACATGACATCCTGTGACATCCCTGACCATGGGTCCCTGACCAGGGCTTCTCCTCCATGGGTCTCCATCCATCCATCCATCCCTATCCATGGATCTCAACTCATGGGTGCCCACTTGGGGGTCTCCACCCATGGGTCGTGGCAGGTGCCACCACGGGCCGTGTTTTGTACCAGGTGCGGGTTCCGGAGTGGGTACGTGGAGGTGGTGAACATGGACCCCGAGGTGAAGCAACAGTTGGCCAAGTTGGTGTCGGTGCGGTTGTGTCCGCCTGTGCCTGGGCAGATCCTCCTGGACGCCGTGGTT
>NW_009719397.1:5501-7357 GCF_000703405.1 Apaloderma vittatum | reverse complement strand
GAGCTCCCCTGGGCGCCGCTTCACGCTCTCCCACGCGGTTTTCCCTCGTCGAGGACGCCGTAGCTGAAGCCTCGGGGGTTTTAGAGCGACCGAATCCGCTTCCGAGGGAGGAGAAGCGCTTTGGTGCCTTCCAGAGCCGAGACGAGCAGGATCCTTGTTCGGGGAAATCCATGGGAGGGGTCGAGGGGAGAAATTTGGTCGTTTGACAGCGATAAAACCACGAACGGCGACTTTTCCGAGTTACTACAACTCAGTTTTCAGATGCCACGTGAATCGCTCGCTGCTGTGGTGTTTATGAGGTTGGTTACCTCTGATTAAATCGTTTTTCTCCGTATAAATTATTGAAATTTCAATTCCTGAGCGGTCGGAACTGTTGTCTTGGGTCCCTTCACCCGTCGTCGCAACGCTTTGATCCCGATTGTGGTTTTCTGACTCTTTGCATCGTTTCCCCCAAGCAAACCCAGGAATCCAACGGGCGAAAAGGTGAAGGAGGAAAATCTTCGCGAGGGGATTTGAGCCGTAATTCAGAATGAACGAGCCTTTCTTTTCCCTTCCAGATCTTTCTTTTGGTCGTAGCGTCGAAAATGAAGGTCAGAGGGTGAAGAGGAAGCGAACGCCTCAAAGAGTCGACTGATTTCAGGTGATTACCCTCGATTTTATTCCTGATTCACGGGGAGGCGGCTCCTTGCCGGTGTTTTGAGGGCGATATCGACTCTTTTGGGGGTGTCACCAGAGCTTGGAGTGAGTCCGACTGGCCCCCGGGTCTGAATTTGGCCACTTTCTGCTAAAATCGGGTGGTTTGGGGAGCTACTTCCCTTTTTGAGCGCCCGTGAGAACACTCTGAGCCTCCTCCAGGGGGTTCCGATTCCACCCAGGACCCCGCTGCGACCTTTTGTGTTTTTCGGGGTGTTTCTACCCAGAACTCGCTCTCCCGCGTTTTTGTTTTGGTAGTTTGCCCTGAAAGGCTCGGTAAGAAATTGGAAAAATCCCACTGAAGACGCGACTGCTCTTTTTAGTTTTTAATTTTTTATGGCTTCAAAAGTGCTGAGATGGCTCGGTGATTGGAGATTTCTCTTCTCTGCTAATTTCTAATCTCCAATAATAATAATAAATCTCCGAGGTTGCGGATGTAGCCCGGCCACACTGAGCGCTCAGATTCCCGACTTACTCTGGGAACGCCTTCCCCTCCCAGGATTTCTTGGCGGTGGACATCAGGAAGGAAAATTGAGGGGGAAAACCTTCATCTTTCCAGGAGAAAGAGCAGTTCTTGCCAGCCTGAGGTTTGGCCGGACTCTGTGTCCGTGTGCCGTGCCGGGTGGGGAAACGCCAGGCTGGGGCGGTGGTGTGACGTGGTGGTGGCACCTTCCGTTGGCACCTGTGGGACAGACAGCCTGGCCTCGGCGGGGCTGGAGGTGTCTCCATCAGTCCCACCGGACGGGACCATGGTGGGTTCAACCACGTCCTCCACGAACCCCTTCTCCGACTGCGCTGTGCCCAGTCTGGGTTCCTCGTCCTGGGGTCACAGCACATCCAGTGTGGGATCCTCCGTGGTCCGTAGGGTGGTCGTCTGCTCCTCCAGGGACCTCCGTGGCCTTGCAGGGTGGTCGTCTGCTCCACCATGGAGCTCTGGGGGCTTGCAAGGTGGTCGTCTGCTCAAGTGTGGACTCCACGGCCTTGCAGGGTGGTCGTCCGCTGGGCTGCGGATCTCCACGAGCTGCAGAGTGGACAACCTGCTGCACCCTGGACCTCCACGGACTTGCAGGGTGGTCGTTTGCTCCACCATGGAGCTCCCTGGGCTTTCAGGGTGGTCGTCTGCTCCACTGGGGACCCCCCCCGCCCCGCCGGGGGGGGGGCTG
>NW_009719397.1:2904-5459 GCF_000703405.1 Apaloderma vittatum | reverse complement strand
CTCGTAGGGGGGTTGTTTTCTCCGCCATGGGTGTCCACAGGCGTGCGGGGAGGTCGTTGGCGCAGCTGAGCACCTCCACGGGCTGCAGGCCGGGCACCCTGCTCCGCCAGGGCCCTCTGTGGCCTTGCAGGGTGATCGTCTGCTCCGGGACGGACGTCCTGCCGCCGCTTTTCTTTTCCCGGCTGGCGTTTAATTATTGATCTCGACAGATTTTTTTGCACGTCGAGTCTTTGACCCGGATTTTCTGACTCCAGCTGATCCCGGAGGATTCCCGTCCCCATTTCCACAGGTGGTTTTGGGGATAAGGAACAGGTTTCCAAAAGTCATCAGGGCTCAAGGAGGGGGGAAAGCAGCTGAAGGAGGGAGGAAAAATGTCTCCAAGCTGGGATTTCGACTTTTTAAACCGAGGCTGAGCGGGTCTCGAGGAGCAAATCCTCCTCCGTGCTTGTCACGCTGTGCGGACGCAGAAAGAACGCGTAAAAACGGGCGAGCCAGAGGTGAAACGCCTTCTGGGGGGAAAAACTTTGCAGTGACGGGGTTGAGCTGTTGGAAAATTATTCCTGGAGGGAGCGAGTGGGCTTTCGGGGCTCGGGTTGACCTTCAGGAAGCAAATCCCGGCTCTTCCCTCCTCCCGCGGTGGGAGAAGGGTCGGAAAGTTGACTTCAAGGGAATGACCGGGTTTCCAGGAGGGAGATGATGAGCCTGAATGCGGAGGGCGATGAGGATTCTACGCATTAACGTGGTTTTAATAAGGACCTGAGAGGGAAGATGCCGTTGTTGGAGCAGAAGTGGAGTTGGGGATTCAATCCGGTCGCTAACTCGCCCTGGCACAATGACGCCGGCTTCGTTTTGCTGCTGAGGCCATCCTAAACCTTCTAAAAATGGGATTATTTTCTTGAAAGTCAACTAAAATCCACTTGCTGCTTCAGCAGCTCCGCTTCCTGGGCGGGCACATAACCTGGAAGTAACTAATTCTACAAAAAAAACCCTGCAAAATCACTTTATCGCTTGATAGCGCTCGTTTCTTGCTTGGTTTTTTTTAAGATCTGATTCTTATTCAGGTCTCAAACATCTGCCCGTTCCAACCAGCCTGATACAATCCATCTGCCTGAAGGAAAAACAGCATTTTCCCCCGGGTACTGCCCTCTTCCCGGCAACGGGAGGGAATTTTCCTCTAATTTCTGCTCCCTTCCATCCTCAGCTCGGCGTTAGGGGAGAACGAGGAAAGTTCTCACCTTCCTCAGAGCAAAAAACCAAACCAAGCAGGGTTATTTCTTCAACACGCGACGTTAAAGTCACGGGAGTCCCAGTGAATTTCAGTTTTGAGGAGCTGAACCGACGGGGAAGTGTTTTTTCCCTTCTCTTCACAAAAGTTAAAACCGAAACTCCCAGCTCCTCGGCTTGATGCTGGGTCCGGGGGCAGAGAGAAATCACTTGGTCGTAGTCCTTAAAATGTTGAATTTCAGGCAGGAGCTTGCCCTAAAGGTGGAAAAATATTGGGGAAAAATGTAAATACCGGCGCCGGCTCCTCATTTTTCCGTCGGGTTACGGGTATCGGCCTCCTTCGGGGTTAAAACCGCCAGGGCGTCCTCAGGAGCTCGGCCTGACTTTGTTTGTCTCCTCAGATCCGGGATCTAAAGGCATTTGTGCCTCGAGCCACGGAAGATCGATGGACAAGCCAAGCGACTTCTGACTCGGCAGCATTTTCGGGGGCAAAATTCTATGGCAATGTATCCTACCAGGTAACGTAGCGCCCCCCGGGCGGTCTTTATCGTGGCCCTGTGGCAAAATTGGAGCGATTTGGCCAAAGAGGGCGACCCCCGAGTGGCTCCGCGTTGTGTGCGGGGTGGATTATCTAACTGAATTATCTGCCTTCGTGTTTATTGTCTTTTTTAACCTCGTCTGCCTAAAGCTCCTCCACCTAAAGATTCTCTCGCTAAGTAAAGATCATCTCCCTACTTTAAATACCTAAAGATCATCTACCTAGAGATTATCCGGCTGGATTATCCCCCTAAAACTTCCCTAAAGATTATCTACCTAGATGATCTGCTTAATCTGCCGAGATGGTCTCCCCAAGGGGATCCACCTAATTCAACTCCATGATCTACCTAAAAACCAGTTTTCTCCCTCCGTTGTCCACCAAAGCTGATTCCCTACCTAAACCATCTCCCGGGGGGAACAAAACGTGGCATTTCCACCGCCCAGTTGAGCCGAAAGGTCCCGCCGAAGCTCAGCGTTCACCGAAAAGACAGATTTGGGCCCGAAATCGGGGTGGGGGTGACCACGAAGAGGAAGGGAGGGCACATCCTCCTTTAGCCGGAGCTCACGTTGGCCAGCGCCAACGGAACTTCTCGTCCCGGCGGTGGTGAACCCAGTGCTGGAGGTGGAGGGCAAGCGGCGTTTCGCTCGTTACCGGCCTCGTTTCCCTTTTATGGAGACCCTTGGTGTCCTCCTTGACCCGATCAGGCAAGAACCCCCTGGAACTGGGAGCACTGGGTGACAACTGGTGGAACACGAGCCAGGTGGCCCGGCTGGCCGGCAGCATCCTGGCTTGT
>NW_009719397.1:2240-2659 GCF_000703405.1 Apaloderma vittatum | reverse complement strand
GGGACGGGCTGGAAGCCACGCAGATGTCCACGGCACAGTCGCAGGCCCAGCCCCAGCCCGGCAACGTCGTCGGCGTTAACCCCCCGCCGCCGGAGACCTCCAACCCCAACAAACCCAAGCGGCAGACCAACCAGCTGCAGTACCTGCTCAAGGTGGTGCTCAAGACGTTGTGGAAGCACCAGTTTGCGTGGCCTTTCCAGCAGCCCGTGGACGCCGTCAAGCTGAACCTCCCCGTAAGTAGAGGGCGAGAGCCCGGGCCGATGATTCTCGGGGGAAGGAGTCGGAGCGTTGGGGTTTGGCGCCTTCTCCAACGTGGCAGGATCCAGCTTTGGTGGGTTCTCAATGTTCTCATGGTTGGACTCGATGGTTTATTGGTTGGACTCGGTGGTTAATGGTTGGGCTCGGTGGGTTATTGGTTG
>NW_009719397.1:0-2224 GCF_000703405.1 Apaloderma vittatum | reverse complement strand
GTTAAGGGTTGGACTCGGTGGTTAATGGTTGGACTTGATTTAATGGTTGGACTCGATTTAATGGTTGAATTCGATGATTGAATGGTTGGACTCGATGATTTAACGGTTGGACTCGATGATTTAACGGTTGGACTCGATGATTTAACGGTTGGACTCGATGATTTAACGGTTGGACTCGATGAGTTAACGGTTGGACTCGATGATATAACGGTTGGACTCGATGATTTAACGGTTGGACTCGATTTAACGGTTGGACTCGATTATTCAATGGTTGGACTCGATTATTTAATGGTTGGACTTGATTTCATGATTGGACTCAACGATTTAATGGTTGGACTTGATGATTTAACGGTTGGACTCGATTATTCAGTGGTTGGACTCGATTTCATGATTGGACTTAAGGATTTAATGGTTGGACTTGATGATTTCAGGCTTGGACTCAATGATTTAACAATTGGACTTGATCTAAGAGTTGGACTCGATCTAGCGGTTGGTCTCGATGTGACGGTTGGACTCAATGATCTGACGGTTGGGCTTGGATCTAAGGATTGGACGTGAGTCTAACGGTTGGACTCCACCAGACAGATCTGGCCGTTGGACTAACACTCGGATCCAGTCTGACAGTTGGATTCAATCCCACGGTTGGTTCAGTCTAACGGTTCAATTCGATCGGACGGTTGGACGCGATCTTAACGATCTTCTCCAGCCTAAACGATCCTACGACCTCCTTGAAAACACCCGAGGAGGAATCTCCTGCAGCTCAGCCGCTGCCTCACCTGTCACCACCCTCCTCTTCTCCCTGGGGCGCGGAGAGAAAAGTAGGAATAATATTGCAGGAATCGGGAAGGGCGAGTCCTCAGCCCTCTGTCCCCGAACCGAGAGCCAGAAATGAGGGAAAAATAAAAATTACTGACGGCTGGAAACGAAGTACCAAAGCTAAAATTAAGTGCTGAAACTTCCCAAGCCCCGAAACTTAGTGAGCACCAAAAACTAAGCACCACAAATTATCGAGCACCAAAAATTAGGACGCACCGAAAATCATTAAGCATCAAGAGTTAAGCGCCAAAAATTAATAAGCAGCAAAAATGAATGTGCACAAAAAAGAAACACCAAGAATTATTAAGCACTGAAACTTACTAAGCACCAAAACGTCTTAAGCGCCAAAAATTAAGCACCGAAACCTCTAAAGCACCGAAAACTAAGCACCCGAAATCACCGAGCGCCAGAAATTCTTGAGTATCTCAGCAGAGTCTTTCCTGGTGCTTAATAATTTGAAGCGTTGGACCTGGCAGCGCTGGGTTAACAGTTGGACTTGATGATCTTAAAGGTCTTCTCCGACCAGGAATTAGAATAAAACGTGAGGAGCTCACCAGAAAAAATGGATTTGAACAGATCACGTCTGGTTCGGATCCTTCCCGGAGAGATTTATTCTCTCCCTCGAGGAGGAGAAGGGGGAAATTTTGTTGCCTCTGGGGTTAAACTGTTCCTCTGCTGAAGGTTTTTCTCTCTGTTTTTGTTAAAAATCCTGACTGAGAGGCTGCTGGGGCCGAGGTCTGGCAGCTCGGCGGCTTGGGGGAATCCCGCTCCTCCAACCCGGCGGCGTTTCTCACGTTTCCTTCTCTCGGCCCTTTCGCAGGATTATTATAAAATAATTAAAACCCCGATGGATATGGGAACAATAAAGAAACGCTTGGAGAATAATTACTACTGGAACGCTCAAGAATGTATCCAGGATTTTAACACGATGTTTACAAACTGCTACATCTACAATAAGGTAACGCAGGGTTCCCGAATCCGCCTTGTTGGGTCTTTGTTTTTCCTTCCCCGAGGATAAATTGTCCTCAGTGGGTCCAACCCACCGAGTCCGGAGCATTTCTCGTGGCGAAACAACAAGCCTTTTCCATTTTTCCCCTCTCCATTCAGAAACCAGCCCATCCTAGGTGGGATTATTTATGTGATTTACCTGTTCTCTGTAAAATATAAAGGCTTTAGGGCGAGGATCTGCTCCCTCAGAGAGGAATCTCCTACATAGTTTTATCTATTTTACTTTTTTCCCCCTGTCTGTACCTCGCCTAATTCCGCCTCTCTCCTCTTCCCTCCAGCCAGGGGATGACATAGTCTTAATGGCAGAAGCTCTAGAAAAGCTTTTCCTGCAGAAAATCTCTGAGATGACCCAGGAGGAGACGGAAATCGTGATCGCGCAGACGAAAGGGAGGGGACGCGC
>NW_009719396.1:0-1202 GCF_000703405.1 Apaloderma vittatum | reverse complement strand
TGACCCCCTTCCTACGAATTTCTTTCCTTAGTGGATTCCTGTCACCAAGCTGGGTCGCCTGGTCAAGGATATGAAGATCAAGTCTCTCGAGGAGATCTATCTCTTCTCGCTGCCCATCAAGGTGAGCTCCGAGCGCTGCAGCAGAGCCGAGTTCGCAGCAGTCGCTGCGTTTGTTGGTTGGGAGGTTCAGTGTTTGGGTTAAAAGCAGAAATCGGCAGAAGCTGTGGGCTCCTGCGCTTGTTGGCGGTGGAGCAGAGTGGGCTTTGCTGCCTTCTGCCCGGCGTGGAGGTGGCAGCACGTTGCTCAAACATTTCCATCATACTTCTCTGCTCAGAGGTGGAAAAAATGAGATTTTTAACTTGCAGTGTTGCACTGCACTAAGTTTATAGCTGCAAAATTTCACATAATTACATGTTACTTGAAGTATTTGCATATACAGGTGTGCAGTTGCAGGCTGGGTATGCAGTTGAGCTTGAACTGCAGGAACCTTGCTGGCTCTGTTGGGTTTGTTTAAAAACTGTGGCCTTGGGGGGTTCAGTGACTGGTTCTTGCAGGAGTCGGAGATCATTGATTTCTTCCTGGGGTCTTCTCTGAAAGATGAAGTTTTGAAAATCATGCCTGTCCAGAAACAGACTCGTGCCGGTCAGCGCACCAGGTTTAAGGTGACCTTTTTCGTCTCTTTCCTTACATCAAAAACTTTGTGTGTGTTATTTGATGGTCTTGTGGGACTTTTTTTTGTGTGTATTAATTGCTTCGTATATTTTTTTCTTCTTTTATGGCACCCAGTAAATGTTTTTGTACAAGGATCGGCTTGTGTAGTTTACAAAGTTTCTGTATTTACTCTAAAACCGTGCCAGTGTGTTAAAGTGTTATTTAGGGCAGTTTCAGTGCAAAATTAAGTCACTCTCGTGCAGTGGTGTTGGCTTTTCAGGGGCTGTGGCAGAGAGAACTGTCGAGTGGGAAGAGGGAATTCTGCTGGGGAATTAGTGGAACTTAAGACCAGTCTGAGGCTGTAGCGAGGAACTGAATCCCAGTTCTTAAACCTTGGCTGCTTTTGACTAAAAGATGAGTTATAAAGGGGAAAAACGAGCTTCTTGCAAGCGTGAGTTTGATGAGCACTGGGAGCGAGCTGTCTTTTCCCAACCCTAGGCTTTCGTTGCTATTGGGGACTACAACGGCCACGTTGGTCTGGGTGTTAAATG
>NW_009719395.1:0-12764 GCF_000703405.1 Apaloderma vittatum | reverse complement strand
AATCAGTTCGCCTTGCTGTTACCTTGGCCTGGGAGCCGTGACACAGTGCTAGGCCGTTGACGTGAATTATGTTAACGTTTTGCTTCTTTGAGTTAAAGAAGGTGTGTTTCTGTAAGGCATTTTAGGTTGAAAAGCCTGCACCAGGGTCCTTGCTGCACAGGCAGCTGTGTTTCTTCACGCTAAGTGCAGGTGTTCTGAAATGAACTTTCGCTGTCTACCTGTCGTGAAGGATCTGTAGCTGAAGACCTCTGTGGTCTTAGAATCATAGAATCAGTTAGGTTGGGAAGGGCCTTTAAGATCATCAAATCCAACTGCTAACCTAGCAGTAGGTGGGCGCCACTAAACTGCATTCCTGACTCTGACAGTGTTATATGGAACCGTTCATTGCCCACCGTATTACAGTAGGTTAATGCAGTTAAGTGGTTCTGTTAGTTGAGTTCTGTTGAGTTTTATGGTTGATTATAACATTTTTATTAAGCCTTTCTTGTGGCTCTTGTATTGGTATGCACTTTTCCTTGTTCGGCTTTTTTGATATGTAAGAAAATAGGCCCATCTGCAGCCTTTTATCGCGGTTAAGGAAGAGGAGGGACACTTGGGCTGCATGTTGTCATTAAGTCTATAGGAACTTACTGCTTTCAGATACCTTTTTCTCCCTGAGATTTGGTTAAAATTGAAAAGAGGGGCATGAATCACACATTGTGGTTAGGTGGTTGGAGTGCCTGGCACATTGATTGGCAGAGGCTGAGGAACGGAGGATTTTTTTCCATCTAGAGAAGCTGAAAAGGGGCTATCTAATTGCAGTTCTCTACTACCTAAAGGTGGGAGGGGTATACCAAAACCAGAGCCCTAGTCTTCCTGGTTAGGAGAGGCAGATGACCTTCACGCATCTTCGGTTTTCCCACTTGAATGGATTCCTGAGAGATGCAACATTTAACTGTTTGTCAGACAGCAAAACAGTTTGTTCATAACAATTAACATAAGGTGCACCTCAGCCTTTGAAAATTTAGCATCTCCTCCAGCTGATTGTTGTCTCCAACACTCCTCATATAATCTTCTTGTGTTTTTTGTGTTTGCCTCAAGTCCTGGATTTCCTTCTTTCTCATTATGTTTATTTTTATGAACAAAACTCTTTTTCTATCTGTCAAATTTGATTCATGTGTGATACCGAATGCTTAACATAAATCTTCTGCCTTCTCTAGAAAAGTTTCATTATCATCACCATCATCTTCAGCTCAATCATGTCAGTTAAGGGTGAAGTACAGGTGATGAATAATGAGCAGAGTGTTAAATAATTGGTGCTGCAACTCTAAAACAGTGAATACACAAATGATGAGAGCTGACAGGAAGTGTTCATGTAAGAGCACAGGCTGTTAAAGTTGTGTTTGTTCAGCCTGGAGAGGAAGAGAGAGCTATGGGGAATCTGGTTATAGTTTCCACTGCCTAATGGGTAGAGCCAGACTTTTCAAAGCACAGTGCACAGAATGAACTAGAGACAGTGGCTGAAAGTGGTAATGAGAAATCCTTATGGGAGGAATAGGGGAAAAAATGCCCAGAAAACTTGCAGAATATCCATCCGTGGAGACTGCAGTCACCTGAGTAAATTCCAGATCAGTTTGTATTAACATAACATGATGTACCTTTGATTTCAGCCCTGCTTTGAGCAGGAGGCTGAGCTAGATGACTTCCAGACGTCTGTTGTAACCAAACTCTTCTATGATTTGAGAATGAAGCTTTGACTTACAGCCTAAAAATACTTTAAGCAAGTTTGAGTGTTGTTTTTTTTTTCTTCTTGAATACCCATTGTGCTTTTAGAAACTTTACTTTACGGACAGGTAAACTCTGTTTTTATTTTTAGTGTATTGTTTGTGTGATTTAAAATTTACCCGTCTTTCCTGTGACAAGATTTGAGTTCTCAGTGCCCAAATACTCTTTTTGAAGGTGACAGGCTGAGATCTACTGCATTGATGAAGTTCATTAGTATTTACATTAGCAACCTTGCACAAGTTTTTCTCTTCTTCAGGTATAATGTTTGCATCTTTTAAGAAAAAATATAGCTGGTTTAAAATGTGATGATCATAACAGGCAGTCTCATAGCTAAACTGTTAAAACATACTAATATATTGATAATTGTAAAATTTTTTTCTGTATGACTTATAGTTCTCATTTCTGCCACTGACTGTGGATTATCTATATTTAGAAGTAATAGTTTATTGCACTGTTTCTCTAACAGCAAAAATTCAAGGCATGAAAAATACTGTTCCCAAGAATGATAAAAAGAGACGAAAACAGCTGGCTGATGAAGTTGCCAAATTAGAGACAGAACTTGAACAGAAGCACAAGGAGGAATTAAAACAGCTGAAGGAAGCTTCACCTGAGCAGAATAAGGTAGGTGCCTTAACTTTAGCTGAAGCTGTACAGATGCATTTTGTGTTAGGACTTCTATAACTTCAAAAGTTTATAATGAAGTACCACTTTTTCTCACAATATTAGTAACTCTTTCCTTCTGTGGAAAGATTAAGCATTTGCAGAGGGTGACCGTTGCTAGAAGAGGCATTTAACAGTGAGATTTTTTTTTTGTTGCTATTGAGCAGTATTTGGTTTTGCTCTTAAGGCTACATTAGTAGCTCAGTCCTCTTAAAGAATTTTTTAAGTTCCAGTTATATTGGCACTATCTTATGTAGACTAGTACTGGAGTGTTGCTGGTCTTCAATAGGTGTTTGACTGATGCAATGTTTTGTCTTGCAATTTGTCAACAATATAAATGACCTTTCTGTAAGAAGATGCTCACTGTAATGATGAGAATTGTCTTCCTGACTGATGTGATTCTTCCACACTGGCAAGATAGCTACGTGCTTAAGTGCTTCCAGTTTGCTATTTGATGGCAAACCACTTGTTTTTAACACAGGCTTAGCATAATTCAAATTTAGCAGCAGGAAATATGACCACCTGAATAAACTAGATACTATTAAGTATTTGTGCAACATACAAAACTTCACCTGTGTTTTAGCACTTAATAAATAGTACTGGAAACTCCTATCATAGTGTATTTGCAATCTGTAGACTTAATTCTATATATCTGGTACAGAAGAGAACTCTCTATCATGTGCCTGAATTTAAGGACTCTGCAGGTAAGCCTGCTCATGCACTTTCTTCTACCTAAATGGGAATAGAGTTTATTGCTTAACTGGTGGAAAACAGTTAATCTGTGAATGATGCTAATGCTCCTTAAGTGTTTCTCTAACAGTGTATGTCTTTTGACTGTTTGACTCTTGTAAAGAAACAAACAAAAACTTGTATGCCTGGTGCTTTCTGGACTGTTTTCAGATTAATGACCTAAAAGAGTTAAGCAGAATGCACTTCTCTTTGAAAATGAGAGTGAAAACGTTTCTAGGGAAATAGACTTGATTGAGAAGCATCTGCTGAGAATCCTTGTGGAAAAAAAATCAATTGTAAGAATTATGACCCTATAACAGTCTTCTGCATTAAACATAAGTGTTTTTGTTTACTGGTATCCTAGATTAGCTTCAGGAGTTTTATTTTGATAAATGACCTCTCAAAACTTTATGATGGAGGACGTTTCAATCTAAAATTCTCTGGACAATCTAAATTACTCTGGACAGTACTTTCCCCGAGAGAATTTTGTTTGGAGGTGTATAGTTTCTTTCACCTTTCAGCATTTTTATTGAGATTGAGCATATCCATGCTTCCAAGGGTGACATCTAGTTCGTACTGTTATAGGGTTAGCCTTCTCATTTTCCTTGAGAAGTGTCAACTCCTTATCTTTTCCCACTGCTGGTTATGCTTTAGAATGAAAGGTGGAGCCTTCTCCTGCTTTAACTGTCATGGAACTTGATAATGGCTATTTCGTACCTTAGCTGGCTAGTGTGGTGAGCAAAACTCTCTCTTTCAACTGGTATGCAGGGTTCACACTTTACTGTGGAAGCTTGTAAGAGAAAATGTAGTCAAATACATAAAAGGGGTTTGGGATGTGACTTTGAAGAGTTCTGGTCTATATGCAGATCTTTGTGGATAAACTTCTTAAATATACCCTGGAATTACCTAGGAACAGAATGTGAAACTGTTTCAGGAGAAGCACTTCTTAGTTACCATTTGTATTAATAAGAACATTAAATTTTTTGGTTTTTTTTTTTCTTTTTAGACAGATTCCATAGTTGATGGGGTTGCAAATTTAGAGCTTGCACGAGTAGAGCAACAGATTCAGCATCCTCGAATATCAAAAGCACAGAAGAGGCGGGTATGACTTAATATTTAAAAATTTTACAAGTATTTGATAGAAGTTATATTCACTTAAACTTAACTGTAATAACTGAAGTTAAACAGTATTGCAGGGGACGTTACCTGGCTATTTCAGTATTGAAGCTGTACCTGCTGGGTGCCTTGAAAATCTGTAACGCTGCTACCTAGAGCTATGTAAGCATTTTATAAACAGTTGTACTTTTTTGCCCTCAGCCATGAGCTGGGAATCAGAATAGGTCAGGATATGGGAGCCAGAAAAAAGCAAGTGATGTAAAGCAGGTGGTTTTACAAGAATTTCATGAGAAATGTTTTGAATTAAAGTAATGTAAAATACTGTGTGGAAAGCATGCACTGGTAGAACTTTATACGTTTAACCAAAGAACATGAATACTGAAATTCTTGTAAATTTTTGAGCTGTTAAGAGACACTACATGATGTCCAGGCCATTAGGGTTAAATCTTATGTTAAATTGTGGTGGATTAGCATTCTCATTGTACCTGCATGAATGTTGGTTGAGGGCCAGAGGAACACTGCTTTAATGCAGTCCATCCCCTCACCTGATCGCTACTGCAGAGCTGCCTTGTAACAAACATGGTAAAAGAGTGGTCTTAACTCATCACATCTAGGCAAACTAGAAATTCTGTAGTCTACCTGTCCTATACTGTGGTCCAAAACCAGGCTGGTCTTGGTTTGTGGTGAATTTTAAGTGTGATAGTGAAAAGAATCGTTCTCTGTACTGCTTCCTTTTTCATTTGTTCATTGACTCATGTTACTTTTAGCATAAACTTAAAAGGCGTTTTCTAAAAGTAATTTCTGTGTTATGTGTTATTACATCCCCTCTAGTATTCTCTGTATGCTTTCTTAGCCACCCCTTAGGTTAGGAGCAGTCTTTTATGATGTATTAGTAGTACCCAGCCTGAGGGAGTTTCAGTTTCATGATGCGAGTGTCATTATGCAATCATATGCATAAGTGGTAGATGCCATGTTTATTATGAAAGAGCAATATTTTCTCTTTAATTAGAGTTCCTGTATTTTAATTGCTTGCCAGTGTGGTGAAATAGACGATCCTGAAGAAATGACTGGTATTAATCGACTTTGTACGGGTTTTGTAAAGTGTTATTTTGCATATTGATATAATTAAGATTTCTCCTCTCACATAATGTTGGGTGTGCTACCAGAGGCAGTTAGGATATATTGGTCACCATTTGCTAAAGTTTGAGTTTAGTAGATCTCTAAGATTTGGTAGTTCTGATTCAGGAGAACATTTCACCAATATTAATATACTGAGAAAACATTTGAAGAAGTAGAAGCAAACAGTAAGCCAAGAACTGTACAGACACCTTCTAAATTTTAACATTTGATGTAATATTTCTGTCTTTTTAATCTTAAGGAAAAAAAAGCTGCCTTGGAGAAAGAAAGAGAAGAAAGGATAGCTGAAGCTGAGATAGAAAATTTAACCGGTGCTAGACATCTTGAAAGTCAGAAACTTGCCTCTCTGTTAGCAGCGAGGCACTTGGAGATTAAACAGATCCCTTCCGATGGCCACTGCATGTACAGAGCTATCGAGGATCAGCTCAAGGATCACCAAAATTCCTGGACTGTTGCCACTCTGAGGAACCAAACAGCAAAGTATATGCAAAGTCATGTGGATGACTTCCTGCCATTTCTTACAAACCCTAGTACTGGAGATATGTATAGCAAAGGTAAGACTTGTGGCCTGAGAGATTAAAAAAATTATTATAACTATTTCTGATAATTCTTGATCTCAGTTGCAGATTGGGACTAACCCATTATGATGTTTTTTCCTGAGCTTTGTTGCTTTGTTGGATCGGCTATGCTATGAAACTTGGTGCACGTGAATTTTTGTAATTTGTTAGGTGTTTGGTTTTGTTTTGTTGTTTTTTGTTTGGCTGGTTTTTAAATCTGGCAAACGTTATTGTCCATTTACAATAAAAACAAGTAAAAAAACATCAGAACTCAGAATTTTCTGGTTAGCAGATGGTACTAATGTTATGGAATGCAACTTAAGTTGTATTATAAAGAGCTTGTCTACCAAGTTAAGAATGATTTTTTTTTTTCTGTCAACTTTTATATTGATATTTTCAATTTACATAGGAAAGCTGTTTAAAATGAGTGAAATTCAAGCAAATCTATTTTATAATAGTTTGCATAGATGCGTTTTCTTATTCTATCCTTTATTTTCACTGTTTATGCTATATGTTTTGGAGCCCTTTCTTATAAATAGACTAAACTAAAATATATAATGACATTTTGTGTGGAGCAATGGTACAGGGTGAGTAAATGCAGTGAAGTGAAATTTATATCTTATTTGAGCAGCACATAGTCTATTCATTTATTACTACATGTCTGAAACACCATGCAAGTGACTTTTGATGTTTTTATTTATTTTTTTTAACTTACTGCTACATTCTAGTAATAGTTATTACTATGGATTTCTTTTGGTGATTGGGGACTGTTGTGAAGCAGGAGGAGTCTTTCCCGTGTTGCCAGAGATAATCGTCACAGGATAATGTGCCCCAAGAGAAAACTGAATGAAGTTCTGCAGAGCAGCAGGGAGCTGTGGTTTGCTTATGTCTCTTAAGGCTGTTACAAGGGCAATGTATGAAAAACAGTGCTGAGCAGTCTTCAGAAAATCTCTTCTTTTTCTATCAGATTCCTGTTCATTGAGTTCAGAAGCCTGAAGGATTGTAATTTATAAATTTGAAAGCTTGGAACATGATCTGCAAAATGTTTATTTAACATTATTATTAACAAAGGAGCTATTTGGAATAAATACTTCAGAGGTTAAAAGCAAGGCAACTAATTTCAAAATTTAAAAAAACTCCAAATAGTTTAACTACATACAGTTAGAAGATTTTAAAAAGATAGTTGGCACATGGCTAATGTAAGAACTGAGCAATTACCTGCTCTCCCATGCTCTTGTAGAGTCTCAAACCAACACCCTCTGAAATTTAACAGGAGGAAAAGTGTATGCAATTTTATGCTTCTTGTTAACAGTTCCATCGATAAAAAGTTTAAAATATAAACCTGTACTCCTTTTTATTTCCATACTTCTTATTATTCCTGTCTTCAGTGTTAATTTTTCTTTCTAAAAATAGTTGTGAGCTTTTGGGTGATTTTGGTGTGTTTTTTTTTTTGCCTCTGGTGTTTTTCTTTTCTATTTTTCAGTGCATAATGCATATTTTTCCTGCATAATGTGTTTGGCTTTTCAGGTTATAGTTCTTCATTGTACAGTCAGTATTCTTCCTCAGTTGCTTTTTCTCAATTAAGAGAAGTACTAAAAGTTGTGTTTTCTTTCCCCACAGAGGAATTTGAAAAATATTGTGATGATATAGCAAATACAGCTTCATGGGGTGGTCAGCTGGAAGTAAGTATTGTATTAATACAATTTTTGTTTGTGAAATTTTGAAGTGGAGCTTCTTAAGAAAGAGTACCTGAAGGCATAAGGGAACACAGTCATAAATAGTTTATCAAGAATTTTCTCCTACAGTTATAAATTGATTTTCCAAATTAGTAGCTTTTTCTGATGGTGTGCTGCTGTTCTGATGTATTTTACAACATTCAGATTAACAATTTCAGTAGTTCTATAAATCATTAGAAAAAATGTCAGTGGAAGTGGAGGAAGACTGCATAAGGAGGAAGCATCTTATTATGCAGATTTCGATGGTAGCAAAGCTGACTAAAGTGGACCAATGTTACAGTTTATTTTTTTTTAATGTAAATCAGAATTGAGCTTGAGAAAATGCATGTTTATTTTAGTTTATTTATTGTTTTGTGAAAGAGTAGTTACCAAATTACTGAAGCTAGCCCAATGTTATCTGTGTTGTATCATCAAAATGGTGATTAATTTAAGACAATCAGTTAAAGTTTAAAAAGTTACTTTAATTTTGCTTATTTTGATCAAGTTTGTTTTCTGACATTTGAAATGTTGTGCCTGAATTCATGAATTAAATGCCATGTCTTCCTCTCTCCTCCCTACATTGAATTTAATTCTATTACTAAGCTGTTTTTTATGCCTTAAAGCTAAGGGCTTTGTCACACATTTTGCGAGCACCTATTGAAGTGGTGCAAATGGATTCCGCTCCTATTATCGTTGGTGAAGAGTATTCAGGCAAACCAATAGTACTTGTGTAAGTATGTAATTTTATCCCTCCTTAAAATTAGTGCACTTATTTGTATAGAAGCGGGCTCAGCTTTAATTCTCACCTGCTTTTTTAATTTCTGTTCCGTATCCAACGTTGAAACGCCGCTTGAATAATGATTTTGTAGGTCACAAATTATGTTTGTGATTGACAGATATTCTAATTAGACCCTTAAAATGCTAGCAATAAGTCTGAAGTGTGATTCAGTCACTGCTTTATAGAATGCTACGAGGTCATTTTGCATGTTAGATAAGTACGAAATAATAGCGAATTTAATATAAGATGCAGCAGGAAACTTTTTCTCTTCAAAGTTTATGGTCATCTGTGCCCGAAAGTCACCGTTATTTGTTGTTGTTAATACTGTCCTGCTTAATGACCCGATATATTTTCTATGCTAAAACTTGCATTTATGAAGCTATCTTCCAGCGATGTTAGTGTTTGGCATGACACGTACTTTTAGTTAAATTTAATTCTGTAACTTTTTTTTAGGTATATGAGACATGCCTATGGATTAGGAGAACATTACAATTCTGTAAAGCTTCTAACGGATGCCACTACGGAAAACGGCAGCTAGCATACAAAAGTCATAAATCCACATGGATAGCAGTTGCATCTTGACGTGTTGGGCTCCAGACAATTCCCAGACAGACTGGAAAGTAAAGTTAAATAGAATGGATTAAAAAGGAAAAGACATATAAGGTTTGAAATAGCTCTTGATTTAAAACCAAACCAAAAAGTTGTGAATTTGTTGGTATTAATCATGTTTAGAAGGTCTTTAAAATTAAGGTTACCTGGAGGTCCCTGTTACATTATTTCAGGCTGATTTTGATGAACATGGAAAATTTAAGGCATTTAAAAGAATTGATTCTGTTTTGATTGATGGAATATCCTCTCCAGGGTTTCTTTAGTTCTGTTGGGATCCAATAACACCGTAGTAGGGATTCCCTTTATTTGGACAGAAAAGACCTGGAGGCAAATCCAGAAGAAGAACATACTGCTTGGCTTGATGCTGTTCCTAGCACTGAATCTGTAGGAAGAGCATTGTTATTTATGACTATACATAATATTGATGCAGGTTAACTGTGCTGTTCATCCTCCATAGTCTTTCATTTGTGCATTTCAATGATACAGAAATCTTATGAATAAAAAGCCTCAATATCCTCACTTCAGCTAGTGAAACTCATCTGAACTCGTCATTTATGGATCTGCTGTTCTAAGCATTTCATGATCTAAAGTGTGATGTTTTATAATGCTTAAAACAGCTGGTTGCATGCTGGCCTAAAAATAACCACCTTGAGTTTTATTAGTAACTCTAAAGGTGATCTGCAGAAGAATTAAGTTTATTTTAATTCTTCTTTATGATACATAGAGACTTGAAAGGTGGACTTCTTTTAATTTTACATTCAAAAGGTAGATGACTTTTTCTGTGTGTCTTTAAGTCACCATAAATGTGACTCCAAAATTAGCAGCATACTGAAACCAAAGTTGTAATGCAATTGTTTTTTTAACAATAGAATGGATTTTATTTTTTTTTTAAAGCCTTAGTCAATAACATGGTAATTGTTTGTATTTTAATGCTGATAAGTTGGTTTGGCCAAAAGCGGTTCATGTCAAGTTTAAACACCTTTGCCCCGATTTGAGGATTATGAGCTAACAGTGCACATCTTGTAGTCCTTCAGTAAAGCTAGCCAGCAGATTGACATTCCTGGGACTTAGAAATCTTCTCTTGCTCAAGATGGAGGAGATAAGTGTTCACTTTATGGATCAGATTATGTGTAATTTAAAGCACTTTGAGAGGAGGGGGTGGAAATCAGACAATTACGGTGGGAGGGTTGGACAAGCAGAACTTGAATTATGACTTCTTTAGAATTATGAATTATGACTTATGACTTCTTTAGACTGATGCCTGCCAGGAAAACAAAGTATTAACTAGTTCAGGAGATTGTACGTCCTTATTTATCTGATGTAATATAGCAAATGTAGCTATATTTATAGCAGCTGGTTTAAAAGGTGTCTGGCAGAAAGGGACCTGGGGGTTCTGACTGACGAGTGGCTGAATATGAGCCAGCAGTGTGGCCAGGTGGCCAAGAAAGCCAATGGCATCCTGGCTTGTGTTAGAAGTGGTGTGACCAGCAGGAGTAGGGAGGTGATTGTCCCCTTGTACTCGACTTCTTTAGACTGATGGCTGCCAGGAAAAGAAAGTATTTTGTTTATCTGATGCAATATAGCAAATGTAGCTATATTTATATCTGCTGGTTTACTGCAGAATTTGGTTTACTACCTTGATTGTATAAAATAAAAAAAGTTTTTAATCTCAAAGAAAAAATTGAATACAACAGAATGGGAAAAAATGTCTCTATTCAGAATACCACTGAATTTCACTAAAAATAATTAGCAGAAATTCTCTTCTCTGTTGCTTAGAATTGATGTGATATGAAATGCACATGCTGGATTTTATAGGTACCCTTTGAAAAAAAATCTTTGGTTTGTTGGATTTTTGTTTAACTGACAGAGAAAAGATGCTAGATTTGTGGAACGCCTGTGCCAACAGTTTGTCCTGTTGAAGATGTTTACAATTTGTATGAAGCGAAATGATGGTTTGGTATAGTGAATAAAAGATCCTTGCTGTATGGGACTTGCCAAAAAGTAATAAATTGGTTTATTTGTGGCAAATCTTGTCATGTTCACTTTTTATTTTGTACTTAGATTGTTCACTTCTTAATTCCTAATATTAACAAGTTTACTCATTCGCTTCTTAATTCCTTGTGTTAACAAGTTTACTTACTTAATTTTCATCGTTTTAGGGTGCTACTGTAGTATCAATTCTCCAACAGCTGACTATTCATATTCAAGCAGACAAAACTTTACTCCTTATGAAATTGTTTCTAAACAAAATTTATTCTCAGCGTTTTAGCAATTAAATTTGTACTCTTCTGAGAAGGTGTATTTGAAAAATACCACTGAACTTTTTCATACATAAAAATGATCGAGTAAAACTGAGGGAGTTTTCAGAATTTGGCTTTTAACTTGACAGATTACATTTTCTCTGCAAAAATAACACTACTTATTTTGAGTTTATATATATATATTTAAGTAGCTTTTCTTGCTTTTATCTGTAATTCATTGACATTAGCTTCTCTAGCCACCCTTTGTTATAAAGGCAGTTAGATTGGGTGTTTTTTTGTGTTTTTTTTTTGCAAGATTAATTGGGATTAGTTTCCAGTAGGAATGCTCACATGAATGGGAGGGAAACTGTCTAGTAGTCTGCAAGAAGTTACATACACTATTCTTAAAGGGAAGAAGTTACTTATTGCTGATTTATTTCTTGAAAGCAGTACAGTCAGGCAAGTCGGGGCAGGGATGAGGCCAGCCTCATCTCTGAGCTGCAAGTGCTGCTTGGTCTTCATCCCTGTCCCCTTCACCTCGTCTGTGCCCAGTCTCTGCTTTACCCTGTGTCCCTCAAAGTCTGGGCTGCAGCAGCGCAAGAAAGCGGGTGGCAGGAAGTGAGAATGCAGGCCTGTCAAATTATTTAAATATTCCACGAGTTTAAGGATTTTAAAATTTTTTTTGTAAAGAGAAATAAATAATATAAAATGTAACAAACCAGTGGTGTTCCTTGTGCACCTCTCTGCAATTCTCATAACCTGTTGTGGTTACATACATTAAAATATTACACCAAATCTAAAAAACTGTGAAGAGGGGAATTTGTTTCCTTGAGGAAACAACAACTTGCCTTGAGGCAAAATTTTTGCTAGAGGCACTTTTTGCCACCTGTCCATGCTTTGTCCTTCTGTCTCATTTTTTACCAGAGCTGCCTGTGAGTGTTGGAGTACCAAAAGCAAGAAGCAGAATAGGGAAAGTCGTGGCTAGCTGGGGATACTTAAATGAGATGTGTAAAAATATCCAGACTAAGAACAGTGAGATGAGAGAGAATACAAACATGAGGGCTACAATAGCTCTAGGAGCAGCCAAGGAGAGAGATGGCAAACTAAGCCACTAGCTCGCTTTCCAGAAACAAAACCCAGATGGCTTGTGCATGACTCCAGGTTGTTTGTTCTTATGTTAAAATACATTTCTGAAAAGGGAAAGAAGATATTTGCTGCTTTTGTGAGCTCGTAATTTACTTAATATGAAAAATATCAATATAAATCTTTGTATGTATCTATGTACTTGTGTATGCCTTCACGCCTCCTGTGGTGCTGAGGAATTGCCCTGTATAACCACCAGCCTCCAACACTGACATTCTGTTCATTCAATTAATGGCTTCAAGGATAGTTTAACCAAGTGTTTGAAGGTCTGTACACCCAAAATTAGAAATATGTATTAAATATCTTATTACTTTTT
>NW_009719394.1:785-1020 GCF_000703405.1 Apaloderma vittatum | reverse complement strand
CTGCCAACCCCTGCCTGCCCCTACCTGCCCCTGCCTGCCCCTGCCAGCCCCCTGGCAACAGGCAAATCAGCCCCCGCACTGAGCTCTGCGCCCCGTGGGGACTCAGACTGGGAGCACTGGGAAGCAACAGGGAGAGCCTGGTCCTCATGTGTCTGCAGCACCCGGGACATGGGTTGGGGTGGCAGCGGGATGCCGGCTGCCTGCCCTCCCTGCCCTCCTCCCCCACCCCCTGCGG
>NW_009719394.1:0-725 GCF_000703405.1 Apaloderma vittatum | reverse complement strand
GTGTCTTGGGGCAGGAAGAACCAGTTAATTCAAATGATGGTTCTTGAAAGTGCGCTGTCTGGGGCTGGGGGAAGCAAACATGCAGGTGTGGCCAGCTCTGCCCCAAACGCCAGCGCTGCCGAAGCCGGAGGGTGGCGGGGCTCCCAGGACCCTGCTGTAATCCTCACTGTCCCCCTCACTGCTCACGGACCGGCTCTGCCCTGAGAGCCCCATCCTGCTGGGCACTGAGCACTGTCCCGTGCCCTTGGGCCAGATCCCGCGGAGTTTTTTTTTTTGTTTTTCCCCTCCTGCCCGGGGTGCCGAGTGCTTGTCGTCACGCTGGCTGGATGCAGCCCATGATTAAAGGCAGGGGGATGTCACAAAATCCGGTCTCATGCAGATTCCCCATTAAAAATAACTCGCGAGGTGCAACTAGACAGTGCTGAGCCTGGAAGAAAGAGTTTGGAGACAGTTTTGTGTCACCGGGTTTAAAAATGAGCTGAAATATTGATTCAGATCCTTGCATTATTCAGTGGGACCGTCGGCAGCGTGCCGGCTGTCCCAGTGCCTGTCCCCACCGCAGGGACCGTGCTGGGCTGGGGATCGGGGACAGCAGCTGGTGGGGTGTGGGGGGACACACATGGATCTGGGGCGCTCAATCCATGTGGGCTGGTGGTCTCTGCATCCCTTCTGGCCATCAGAGCCAAGGAAAGGAGGATGTGGCCGTGCCCAGGGAGGGGCTGGGG
>NW_009719393.1:3238-4057 GCF_000703405.1 Apaloderma vittatum | reverse complement strand
CGAGCCTGCTGCCTGCGCCTGCACGAGAGACACGAGACACAGTTCCCAGATTTTAAACTTTCATCTAAAAATATTAAAAAAAAAAGAAATGCCTGAGGAAAGACGTTTCACCGAACATTCTCAGCCTGAGGAACAACGGTTACTGCGTCACCGGTCAAACCTCGAGGTGGAAAAACCACCCCAGGAAGGCAGGGAGCGACCTTCAGAGGGACCCGTCAGCTGCCTGGCGTCTGCTCGCCCTTCCCACAGGCACCAGGGAGGAAAGCTCAGAGCTCAACCGCGGCTCTGCTGAAGGTCTGCCCCCTATTAAAATTTATTTGTACGTACTTTATATAATTTTATTTTATATTTTCTTCCAGCCTCGTCCCTGTCCTGTCACTCCAAGAGCTTTGCCAGTGGCTCTGCACTGCGAGTGCCGGTGCCGTCCTGGAGCAGGCTTCTGGTGCTCCCCTCCAGCTCTCCAGGGCAGCGAGTGACGGTCCCAAGTGTCCCCCAGGTGCCACCTGTGGGCTCGGAGTGTGCTGAATTTAAGGGCAAATCGCAAACAAATCGAGAATCGTTTTCTCCCTGTGGGTTGAAGGCTCAGAGAGAACTGCTGCAATATTCATGCGGGCAAAACTCCCACCAGCTCCACAGAAGATGCTGTGAGAAGCCCCCGGCGATGGCTGCTCAGTAGGAGGCAGGAAAATGCCCTCAAAACCAAACGCACATGGAGGGCGTGAACACCGCACCGTGTCCCCCGAGCAAACACCCGCCTGGCTGCTACCTTGCGTTTGTCACCTTTTATTGAGCCTCTTCTTCGGTGGCTCCCTTTGACGT
>NW_009719393.1:2460-2856 GCF_000703405.1 Apaloderma vittatum | reverse complement strand
CCAGGGCCTTCTGCAAGGTCCTGTCTCCTGGGGGAGCACCCAGGAGCGGGGACGGCCGCAGCTCTGGCTGGTCCCCAGCTGATGCGCTCGCTGACACGGAAACCGAGGCTGTCACCTGTAAAATTGTCCTTCTGAAACCGCATTAACAGCGAGGGGGGATGAGAAGGAGCAAAATGCTCTCGCGTCTGCAGGGAAAGGGCTGCAGGAGGGCAAGGAAGGTAAAATCCAGAGCAAATTAGGGGTGCGCAGATTGGGGCTGACAGCCGGGAGGAACCCCAGCGCCTCGAGCTCTCCTTTCCCAGGAGGGAGCCGGGTGAGGGGCTGGGAATATTTTCTGTTTTCTCGTTCCCGGGGTTGCACCTCTCCCCGCGGGACCTCGGCGCAGGCGCCGCTCAC
>NW_009719393.1:0-2162 GCF_000703405.1 Apaloderma vittatum | reverse complement strand
ATCAGGTCGCGCATGGACGGCGTATCGCCATGTATCGCGATGTGGAGCTGCCGTGGGGTCCCTGCCGCCCTCTCCTCACACACAGCGCTGCGATAAACCCCACAGCAAGTCCACGTGACACACCCCACAGCGACCCAACGCGATGTGCCCCACGGCACCCGGCAGCCGAAGGAGGATCTGAAAGTTTTCGGTTCAGTGAAGGCTTGAAAAATCACCTTCACGAGAAACCCAGCCTGAGGGAAACACCGCTGCAGCTCAGGACCCCCTAGACCTGTATTGGGACCTCATGGGCTCCAGTTGCTGTACTGGGATTTTTTTTCTGTACGGGTGGGTTGGCCCCAGCAGATGACCAAGCTCCGCCAGCCACTCGTGCAGTCCCTGCCAGCGGGATGGGGGAGAGAAGAGGAAAAGCCAAAGCAAGAAAAACTCGCGAGCAGACCTGGACTGGACCTCCTCGCCCAGGGAGAGAGGCACCTCCTGCTCCCGGCCTAGAAGATGAAGGAGAAAGCGACCCCTGGCCAACAGCGACACTGAGCCCTCCTGTGCAGTGCCCACCAGCAGCCAGGTGACAATGCCACGGTCTGAGCTCCAGCGGCACGCGCAGGCTGGCAGCGGCTGCTCCCAGGCTCTCCACCTTTACATCTCTGGGAGAAAGAAAGAACCCGATCTCCTTACGGACAGTTTCTTGGGAGATCTCTCTGAGGCCACTGTCCCCGTGAGGTGGCCGCATTCTTCATGAGTGGGGACAACACCTGACCAGGTCTGGAATGGGACAGGAGCCACACGAGGCTCTCTGGACTGGGCTGAACAAATTGCTGGATGGCTTTTGGGCATGATTTCTGCTCGTGGCAGAACCTGCCACAGACCGAGCGCTGATGGAGCTTCCCCAGGTCCGTAGAGACACTGGCCACCACCGGCGCAAAGAACAGCGGCCACCATCGCTGCAGGTCCGTAGAGACACTGGCCACCACCGGCGCGAAGAACAGCGGCCACCTAAAGCCCGAAGCGGCGCTGGCACCACGGGCACAACGGGTGGAAAGGAAGGAAGGTCGAGTCCAACGCAAAGCGGTGATGGTGCAGTCGCCCAAGCCCACGTCAGTGCACATCGGCTCAACCTCAGCAACAACCTCGGGGGATGTGGGAGGTGTTCACTACCGACACAGTTTGGGTAACGCTCACTGAACACACTCTGCAGGTGATGCTCAAGCAAAAAAAATGCAGCCCTGGATGTCCTCCTGGAGTACCCACGGACAAACAACCGTGGGACAGGGAACGGGCACTTCTCAGGGTCAGGGTGGCTTGTGGGTCTCCAGCACCTGGGGCTTCTCCAATACCAGATAAAATAAAAATTGAAAAATTAAGACAAAACTCTTTTACATACCGATGTTTCTTCTTGTATTTTATATAGTAACACATAGTCTGAACACGCTCTGCATCAAACCATGAGTCCTGTGGACAAAGGACGCAGGAGGAACAACAGCCCTGGGATTCTAATTGTGTTATGTGTCCATTCAGAGAGTAGATATAAGAGCAGGTGAGCCATTATCTGTACGTTATTTGTACATTATTTGCACAGCACATGGCCTGTGGGGCCCCAATGGCCGGGGCAGCCACGAGGAGCCCAGAGGTTGACCCAAAGGAGGACGCTGGAGGGCACGAGTCAGGGCCCAGGACGAGGGTGGTGACAGCAAACCTTGCCCACAGCTGGGCTCACGCTGCGCGTCGTGAAACCAGCCCTGTCCTAGAAAGCACTTCTATCTGCTGAGAAAGCGAGAAAGACACCTGGGGCGGCCGCAGTGGAAGCAGAGCCGGGCCCTGCCACCACGGCAGCCATCGCGGGCCCATGGGGTTGGGCCTGGGGGGACAGGGTGTAGGGGGTAGATGTGCCTCAGGGAGGGGGGAAGCGAAGCGGGACAACCAAGGGACAACACGTGACAGGTCATGGGTACCCTCGGGGATAGTCCCTGAGGCTGAACGAGACGGTGTCGCTGAGCAGGGACCATATACTCAGCCTCGCAACCGTCCTCCTCCGGCGGCTGGAGGCAAAGGGAGGGACAGGAGGAATGAGCCAAAGTCCAACCAACACCGGGGCTGAGGCTGTTCCCGTGCTTTCTGAAGCTGTTAAAGTTCAACACGAGGTTCTGCAAGGCCAAGGGCAAGGT
>NW_009719392.1:0-5417 GCF_000703405.1 Apaloderma vittatum | reverse complement strand
AAGGGTGAAGTTTTAACATAAATATAAAGCCTCGAACGCCCGCGCTTGGGATAAACCCAAACGTCACCCTCGGGTTGGGTGCTTAACTGAGGCAGCAAAAAAACCCACCCTGTATCCTTTCCTGAACTATTAGAGTTGACCTGTTCATTTCTGTTATTGATGTGTATAGATTTTAAAGTCCTCCCAAAAAAAAGCAGAGGAGGCAACTGAGGTGCAGGATTATTTTCTTGTTTCTGCATAAAACCCATCTTTACTGGAGGTGTTCATTTACTTGAACTCCTCAGGCAACATCTCTAACGGAAGCACTGTGCGGAGCCACATCGCCCGTTTGTGTATTTTCAATTTTCTTCTCCAGAAAAAAAAGAAAATAATAAAAAAAGCTGGCGTTTTGAAAACAAGGGGTAGCTTCTTGCATCAAGAGTGTTTTGAGCATGCGGAGCTGGGATGAGCACGCGTTGTCTTCGCAGGGTCTGGTCTGTCATTTCTGCTCCCAGAACATGGTTGGAGCACATCAACAAACCAGCAGTGCCCCAAAATTTGTACAAAATTTGCACAAAAGACAGCCCCTTCATGCCATTCATTTATGCCCCTCTTCTGCCTGGAAGAAATAACCTGTTCTTTAAGACAGTAGTGGCTTTGAAATAGGATATAAATTGTTATTTTAACATTTGACTTTGAAGGACACACTACTGGGTTGGAAAGGAATGCCTGCTAGTGAGTTCATCCTTAAAAATAATGAAATTTGGTAAGAAGCTACTAATGTTTAACAAATAGCGAGTTCAACGATAAATGGAACAAGCTCTACTCTCCCACTAAATTCTTCCTATCCTGCAGTCCTACAAAAAGGTCATTTGGTGGAATTATGGCAGCAAAGGCAAAACAATCAGTTTTTCCAGCTTTACTGCTGAAGTCAGTGGCATGCTGTAGTTGAACCATTTTAGTCTTACTAGTTGAAATATCTGTAACTTTCACTAATTATGTAATGGCTAAATCAAAGTTTCTGATTTTTTTTTTTAAATATATCTTTGATTTGTACAAGCTTACTTGTCTAAACAGAGCCCAAAGTGAAATGAGATGTAGTTCCTGCCGACCACTGAGCTAACAGCTGCTGAGGTGCGTGCGGAGAAAGTGTCTGCAGCACCATCGTGGTGCTCTCGCATCTTCTCAAACTCATTACAGACCCTGTGATCAAAGAATGCTTGCTTGCATTTCTTGGTTCTTTCAGAAGCACGGTTAATTATCTGCATCTATTCATAGTCTAAACATTCAGCATTAATAAAACTATGCTGGTTGCTCGAGGGCAGAGCTTGCTGCGTTTGTTATCAACAATAAGCAACGAGAATTAATTGTCTCTCATTAATTCAGTGGTGAACAGCTCGCTTCGTATGGCTTTAAAAGTGGGAGATGGCCTCACGACATGGTGTTGTGACGCTGTTGAGAGGAGTGGGTTGTTCTCTCTCTCATCGGTACCTGTGCACCACAGTTGCCTCAGTTTGCCAGCTCCAGCCCTGGAATTGGTACCCGCCTGCCCGCGCGGAGCTCACTGAGCTCTGCACAGACACAGCAGAACTCCCACGTAATTTCTGCTTCGCGAAATGGAGTCGGCTTCGAGAGGGTTTGCTGCTTGTCCAGACACAACTCCGCTTTGTCACACCCAATTAATGCCTTAATTCTGAATCACGCTGGTAGGCTTGTGCTCACAGGCAGAACTCACTGCAGGTCTTGTGCTTCAAATATTTCAAAAATTAATATCCATGAGTATTTTTGCATAAATGAGTGGTGCTGTTCAGCTCATGATGGAGGCCTTTCTTTCCTAAGGAAGGCTAGGAAATGTTTTAAAATAAATACATACACCAGAAAACTCTGCTTTAAACCATGACAGCTGTCTACAAGACGTTGCTACCAATTAATTGCATTTGTCCCCAGGATAATGCAGGCTGGTTTTCTTTGATTCTGAAAGCTGTATGGCTTGAGATCAGCATGGTCACAGCCTATAATCCTCAGACTTTACCTTTCTGGTGGCCAGTGGCTAAAAGAACCTTATAAATTTAAGAATATTCCACAGCATGTCTGTGGAAGGAATCTGATGTAGAGGCTTAGTCTCCATAGATTTTATGATTCATCACATTTGATAGACAAGGAGAAATATGAAGTATGGCCCATGTGCACTGCTGTAACTAACTGACATGAGACATCTATCATCAACTACCATTTGTATTCTACTTCATAGGTATTTATATCTCCCATTATTGAATTCCTCAGAATCCGTAAACATATTTCTCTTCACAACAACTTAATGAGTTCAGGGTGAAGCATCACAGTTAGGAAAGTGAACAAAGAGAGTGTTCTTGCTCTGGGTGGCAGGAACATGGTCACAGAGAAACCGAGCACATCTCTTGTCAGTACTCTGCCAGTACCCTGACCATGTCACGCCTCTTTCCATTTGCACACTGTTTGTTTGCTAATGGAAATAAATACCCAATGTTCCCACTCAAAGACATCTCAGCTGTCAAAATACAGTACTAAATGAGCTGCTGTGGAAAATAATTTTATAGCCAAGTAGGTGGGCCTTGAGTACTTTCAGAGAAGAGCTGTAGACTGTATTTTACAGCGTTCCTAAAGATGAGCTGTCACAACATGTTGGTATGCGGGTTAGGGGTGAATTGGTTTTGCATCTTTATATTTTCTTATAAAAGGCTGTGCTGCTCTTATTATCTGCACCACAAATTCCAACAACTGCTTTATGAATTCATCTGCAGTTGGGTTTTATCCTTCAGAGCATCACACTTTATCTAGGGTCTTCATTTAGATTCATCAGCGAGGATGAAAATAAAATTTAGCTTTAATTTAAAGGCTAATTTAGATTTCAGTATATGATGAACATTCCATGTATGATTACTGCCATCAAAGTCAAGTATATGCATAAATCTTTGCATGACTCAGGCCAAAACATTTTTAAGTATCCACTTATTCAATACATTTTATATAAAGAATTATCTGTTACTTATGCAAATGGCTTAACTAGGTAAATCTTGACACAACTAAGTCTATATATATACTACTCATTTTCTTACTCTTCATCTATCTTCTACACTATATGTTATTATCTGATTCTTCCAGCACTTGAACACAGTTCTCTAACTGTAAATGTGACATTATTCTTCTGCTTGAGTGTTTATAGGAGCAGCAAGAGTATTCTGCAAACAATCACAAAAACTAACTTTGCAGGAAAATGTCTAACAACTAAAACAGCTAACAGCATTGACTGTATAATTTGGTAGAACAAACTATTAAAAAAATAAACACTAAATAAAAAATAAAAAGCTGTACTAAATTATATAATTATTGCTATACATAAAGGAATAATACAGGTTTTCCCATTAAAATATCATCATTCAGCTACAGCAAACAAAATTCAACTAGTCCACTTAAGACAAAGTGAAATCACCAAAACTTTAATACTATATTTCTGGCATGCAACATATGCATAATTAAACAGTTGAAAAACATATACAAGTGAAGTATACATAATGTAAATACAGTCTCGCTGTGGATTGTGTCTATCAGTATATTCACAGCACCAGTCATAAAGTTTGCTAGCAAGAAAAATAGCAATTGATTTTTATTAATAGCGCTGATCAGGCAAGCGTGCGCCAGCTTGCCTTCCCTCCCCATCGGCACGGCCCCCGTCTCGTGGTTTCTACTGGTCCCAGGGGGCTTGACGACATTCCAGCAACAGGGCACGCTGGACCCCTTCACCAGAAGCTTTGCGAACACCAACGTGAGATCAGTCACCACAAAGAAGATGAAGAAAGTCAGGCAGTGAGCAACCACCCAGAGGCAGTAGGACAGGTTAGCCATCCGGCGGGACACCGGGTCCACGTACGCTTGCGACACCTGAAGAAGCAGGAAAAGCACGAGAACCGTGAGCAGTAAGGAGCGCACGGCTTCGATCCAGCCTCTGACTGAGCTTCTGCACTTCAGCAGCCACAGTCCCACTTGGACGCTCGCCATATATATGGCTAAGTAGCCAAAAAGAGAGAGCAAGCCTTCCCTGTTGGCATTTAAAAAGCCAATCCTAGTATCTCTGCCGTTGCTCCCGTGCAGGATAAACATCTTCAGAGAGGTTGTGTTGAGAATAAGCTGATAAAGTACAGCGAGATTTACAGCAACGAGCCAAGATTTATTTTTGGGAAAAATGGCTAAAAGTAGAGATGCTGCAAGCCTCACAAATGCTAAAGTAAAGAAAAAATTCCAGTGCACTCCATACTCTGAAATGTGTTCGTGGTAATCTATAGATTTAATGCTAAGCAGTCGTCCAACACCGAGAAAAATCAACGGCCAGACGGAAAAGAGCTGCCTGGGCAGAGTGGAAAATTTTGGTTGTGTCGCGTAAGACTTCTGTCTGACTTCAGGACAAACGAGAGCATTACCACATATATAAGCTCCAACCCCAAAATCCATAACACCTGTTCCATAGGTCTCGGCTTTGGCGTATCGCCTGGGATACTGCGGGAAATCCACTGCTAAAATGCAGATGGATGTCAACACGTTGACATAAACACGAAACACAGTTATTGCTGGAATGTATCCTGGATCCAAGGCTGTCGTCTGGAAGTCTTTTACAATTTGCCTAAAAGGCACTCGGGTCTCATGTTTCCTTTGGCTGTATATTTTAGAAAATATTCCGGCGCAGAAGGCTGCAACGATCGCTGGCACGAACAGGATGACTGGAGACAAGACCGTACAGGAGAAGAGGAGAGGAGATACTAGCACGAGGAAGTCCAGCAGCAGGTTGTATTTCCTTGAACTTAAGGGTTTCCCATAGCGCAGATAATACAGAATCAAGAGGAGCCCTCTGCAAAGCAGGCAGAGCGGACCTAGAGACAAGCCTGCAGAGATTTCCAACAAACTAGTTCCATTTAAGTTGCTGATAAAGGCTTCTTTCAGATGTTTTTGTGACATTCTTCTTTCTTCCTCCAAAAGCACAAACATGAACTCGAGTTAGTTTTGTAAAACACGGCTCTTGGAACTTCATCAAACACAAATCTTATTGTCCCCACTCATTGAAACATACACGGGTGTCAGAAGTCATCTGTTTTGCAGTTATTCAATTTAAAAACACAGAACAGCAGCCCTGGCACTCGCGAGGTCTGACCGAGACGCAGCGTTTGCAAATCTTGCTGCGTTCCAACAAAGTTCTTAACCTGTTTTTGCTGAAGCTCTCTAAGTATCAAACACTCGGTCGAATATTCACATTGTGAATAATATTACTGTCGGTCTGGCGAATATTCTTTGTCGTATTCTCTACAGCGTAAAAGAAAAGGATATGTAAAAACGTGAGCCTGGTGCAGTTTCTGTTGGCTGGGTCAGCAGCGAAACCAGCCCCTCAAATCCCCACAAGTGCCTTTTATAAG
>NW_009719391.1:0-781 GCF_000703405.1 Apaloderma vittatum | reverse complement strand
TTTGGGGTACTTAAAGACAAAAAAAATAACAGTTATTTCCGAGGTTTCCGGCTTGCCACCCTGGTCCCCTGAGGGATGCTATGCCAGGCCCCAGCGCTCGCTGTCAGCAGAAGGGCACTGAGTTTTGCCCATCTCCGCGCTGCTAACAGGAAGCGGTAACATGTTTAGACCATTTAAACTAGGCAGACATAACTGGGAGCCATGCACGGCTCAGCTATGCCGGGAAAGGAGGTGTCATTTGTACGCAGTTACTTTGGTGATCAACACTTGAATGATTTATGCTGCCTTGCTTTAATTATATTCCTGTGACATTTTCCTGGACAAAAGTGGGCCGTGCATAGCCAAAGCCAGGGAGCCCCGGCAGTGCCCAGCTGCTGCCCGCTCTGCCCGGGACGGCTCCTGAGGAGGTGCAGCCACGTCGACACCCCGAAACACGGCTCAGGGGACGGCAAGCGGAGAGATTTCCAAAGATGCTACTCGTAGCCAGAGGTGTTTTTTGCCCCCCTCCCCGGGTAGTTTCCCACTCAGCGGTAGATTTTCAGCTCCGTGGAGGAGGAAAGGCTGCTGCGTTATTCGCTTTTCTTCCCTAGTAGAAGGCAGAGTACTGGAGAGATACTTCCCCGACGGCTCCGGGGGGCTCCCCGTATCCATCCCCGGCTACAGCAGGGGACAGCAATTCCCTCCAGCCCTGTTCACCTGTCTGCCTCTCAACCGGGGACCTGACTCAAATTTTCCTGTTTGGAGGAGGGGGTCAGTGACGGGACCCCTCTCGGTGGGGCTG
>NW_009719390.1:2502-7969 GCF_000703405.1 Apaloderma vittatum | reverse complement strand
GGGGTCCCTGAGAGAACCGGGAGAGTGACCTTGGGGGGCTCAAAAGCCCCGGAGCCCGCTGGGGCCGCGGCAGAATGACCCGGGGAAAGGGGGGAACGCGCTGGAGCCGCCCTGCTGCCTGGTGGCTTTGCTTCTCAGGGCCGTAAGGTGGTGGTTTAAGGTGAGTTTAACCTGAAATGACAAACCTTAACACGCCTCAGCCGGAACCCAAGAGCCCACCTAACCCAGAACAAGGCTCGTGGCTGAACTGTGAGACCTTGACCCGCAACCTGATGGTTTTCTGTGCTCTTACTTCACTGACTCACATTGCCAACATCAGCCAAAGCCTCCTTTGCTGGCTAGTTCTCCTCTCCGGTTTTCATAATTGCTTATTACTCCTATCTTCTTGTTGATACTAGGAAATAGCACTCTAGTAGGTATTACAGCCTTGCCCTCTTGTTTTTCCGGCTGCTTTGGGATATAAAGTAATCTTACAATGTATTCCCTAAGGAATGGCAAGCCTTTTCCACATTTGCTTTGAGTTCTCCCAGTTGATTTTGCTGTTGCTCAGAATCTGCTCTTCTGAAAAAAAAGAGCAACCAAACCCTTCTGTTCTCATTCTACGTTAATTTAGCCTTCAACTCCACTTAAAACTCCACAGCTCGGCATCAATCTATCCTTATGAATTACCTTCCTGGAACATTGTCTCTCCCTACAGTTATTTTCCTCTTAAAGGACAAAAAATGAGATTCGAAGTCAAAGGTTTGGGCATAAATCATACCTAACACAGTGCAAAATCAGACCCACATGTACTTGTTCTCTCACACTCGTGGATCACCATGACCTGCAGCCAGGCAGAAGATCCAGCTGCAATCATATCTGCCTCCCCTTGTGGTGGCCACAAAAATCACGTTTAGGAGAAAAACCCTGGTGAGCTTGTGTCTGTGCTGAAATCTGAGAGAGGCTGGCTGTGCTGGGGCCAGGGCTTCTGTCTGGCTCAGTGACACGCTTGGCTCGCACTGTGGTGTGGGTGCCTGTGTGACAGTCAGGGCTCACCGCGTCTGCTTCTTGCTCTTGGGTCCATGAGTGCTCAAGTGCAGCCCCTCCTCAGGCACAAGTGGAAGACACTGTTCTGGAGAGTGTCTCTCCCACAGTGTTTCAAACAGGCTTGGGAAGAAATCTGGACTATAGACTGAAAACATCCCTGTTTGAAGCTACACTCTGGAAAACTAAATAATGGTGATCTGTCCAAATTGAGTCTATGGAGCTTTAACAATGCTGAGCCATGAATTTTGATAAATATACTTCTACTATTAATAAAGGCACTCAGCTGCTCAACCATTGAAGGAGGTATAAAAGCTTTCTGGCTGAGCAGCTGCAATGCACATTTTGCTGTATTGCTTTCCATAAATCCATAGTTGGGATCCTCTTGGTCACGTGCAAAGGTCTCTGGAGAGCATAAGCTGACACAGTCCACTCCAGTATCTCTGTCTGGTCCTGGTACAAGGAGTAAAAAAGTGGCGCTGACTGGAAAACCCTATGGTTTAACCATCTACAGCTAGATGCTCATCAAGTTGTGTCTACCACACAGCTCAGTACCTACTTGAAGTCACTGTGACAGGGGATCTGGAAAGGAAGAGTATAACAAAGATTTGTGTCCCAGGAATATGGACCAAAAATCTGCTATTAGAGCCATCTGCTCTAGCTTTTGACAGAAACATCGGGTGGTGTTCCATCACTGCAGGACACTGGTGAAAGGCTGTTTGATGTAGTCCATGGAGCTGTGCTTTATGCAGCCTTCAGTGATCCTCACAAACAGAAAAGCAGGAGTTCAGTGGTTTCAGTGTGGATGCATAGGGTGACATAGATAGAGAAATATGATCTAAACCAGAGGAAGTTGAGTGTAAACTGGCTATTACAGCTCAGGAAAAGGATGCTGGAATCCTCGGTGAAGGTTCACCAAAATTGCAGCCTTGAGGTGCAGTCCAAAAAGCCAGCAAAATGTGGTGATGTCATCAGAAAGGGCTTGGGATCCCAAAACAAGAAAGAGAATCTTTTGCCTGCTGTGTAACAGCTTGGTGCCCTCACATATGTGTAGTTCTGGCCCCTGAATCTAAGCACAGAGTGGGCTTAGAGTCCTGAGGAGAGCAACTGAGATGGTCAAGGGGATGAGGCAGCTGCAGTATGAGGAGGTCCTAGGAAAGCTGTGGGGTGTTTTCCCTGGAGAAGAGGGAGCAGAAAGAGCCAACTCTACAAAATCATAAAGTGAATGTGGACCTGGTGCTCATCACATTGTGCATGACTAGAAACAGAGGCCATCGATGAGTCTGGTAGATACATTTAAAATGGAAAGAAAGGACTTTATACGGGGCAGGGGGAAGAATGAACTTCTGGAACTTGCTGCCACAGGAGGTTGTGGAAACAAATAGGATCAGCAGGTTTATAAAAGGTGTAGCAATTTCATGAGCAGCAGGTCAACAGACAGATGCTGAAGGCAACAGGCAGAAATGTGCCCTCTGAAATAGCTCTTACTGCTGGTGTGAATGCTGGAGAAACACAACCAAAAATGGCTAGGCTCATGTGCTCTCCCCAGACGCTTCTCCTCTTGCTGAAAACAACACTGGGAGAGAGGAACCAATGATGTGACCAGCACAGCATCTCCTGTGTTCTCAGTTTCACCATCCCTAAACAAATTCAAGATCTCCTCAGGTGGTTGGTGTGTGTAGGGCAAGCAGCAGGAAGAAAATTTTTGCATTTCTGTTCGATTTCCGTCTCTGTAGTGAAAATCTGGACAATCCTCAGTGGAAAATGTCGAGCACGCCTGAGCGCAAAACTACTGTAATCTCATTGAGAAGGGTTGCTAGTGGTACAGTTGCAGCAAAAATCTGTCGGGATCTAATTATCAAAAAAGACATGATCAGCCACAAAAAGAGAGTGGAAAAGCAGTGCAGAAGAGGTGTGGAAAGTTTCTGCCCTTAGCTGGTGAATGGCTGCAATACAGCCCTGAGAAGACAGCAGTGGCCAATGTCGTGTTACCATAAATCTGCTCCTCCCAGATGTAAAATCTGAGACCTGGATTCTGTTGTGAACATCTCCGAGGATGGGGGATTCATGATGTTTATTGACTTCACAGTCATGGGAGCTCACAGGGTTCCTCACAGATCAGCTTTGAGGAGGATCAGCAAAAAGATTTTCTAAGATTTTTCTTGCAATGTTAAACTTGTGATGGCAAAGGAGAGCAGCCAATGGTTTAAATTGTTTTTATCAACCTTTTTTGATGTGGCTGCTCTGTTGGGAGGCTGACTATATTTTCTCTCTTCTACAACCACTTTTCCTTTTCTGACTGGCAAAGCAGCCAGTGGAGAAGGTAGAAGGATAGTTAAAGTACGTTTCATCATTCCAGTTTTTTTGCCTGAAAAAAATCCTCTTTACCTCAGCAACTGACCGAAGCCATCTCCAAACAGCCAGCGTCTTTGGGAAGTGATGGAGAGTGATGGGGTCACAGAAATGAGACAATAGGGTCTTTTGTCATTAGCAGGGAAAAAGAAGGAAACTAAGGAAATAGAAACCAGTCAACTTCAAATCACAAAACAACAGTGGGACATTTAATCGAAGAAAGAGATGAGTAATAACCATGGCCATTGCCAAGAATGAATCATTTCAGATGAGTCTGTTTTCCTTCTGTGACAGATTCCAGTCCTTGGTTCAACATTATTATTCACTGTTCTTTCATCAATAACTTATGTGTTGTAATGGAGAGTGCGCTTATTAAATTCTCAGATGTTCCTGCGCTGGAGAGGCTGTGAGCACCCCGAAGCGCTGTGTTAAAATTCAAAATGATCCAGACAAATCAAAGAGATCAGTTCAGTATGGAAGATGTGACACTTAGGAAAAAGTAACTGTCCAAACACATGGCAAAGAAACTGCTTACACAGCAGTTTTTCAACAAAAGACCAATAGGTTGCACCAGTCATGAGTTGTGCTGTTGGCATATTAAATGCCAAGATGGGATGTATAAACAGAAACAGTTTGCAAAACACATGATGTTTTCCCTCTTTGCAGCATGAGGATCCGTCAGCTGGTGTCTTAAGATCAGCTTCCAGTAAGAAATGAATTCTATATCTTCCCAATGCTTCTCTGCTACATTTTGAACGGGAAATTCCTGGTGAACTCCCGTAAGATGCTTAACCTCCTCCAGAAGTATGTGTTTCTGTGTCCCTTTCCAGGACACACTCTCTAGGGCCGTGGCTATTTATCAGACACTAGTAAGAGCAGTATCCAAGCTATCTGGGCAGTGCTGCTGGCAATCCCTGAAGAGGCTGGGAAATCGTGATCAGGTAAGTCAGAAATATCAAGCTCGATTCCTGATGTCATTTCACCTCCTCGTTCAATAAAAACAGGCTCTGAGACGCCCCTTGCCTTGGTAACTATGATGTAACAAAATACTGTGTTGTTCTGTGGGTATCTTTGAACTACAGATGCTTTGTCCATCAAGAATAAATGTTGATGGAGGCCAGTGGAGACATCAGAGCAGGCTTTTGTCTCACCCGAAGACATTAATCTCCTTCTTCCCCTGAAGCTGCCTACTGTGTCTCTGCCTCTTAAATGCTGCCACAGACTCGGTCAGAGGGCTTTGTCCCCAAAGTCCAGCTCTCCCACGTCACCTGGTGCCATCTGGGGATGCTGCTGCTGTGGCAGTGCGGAGATTGCCTCCACCTCTGCAAAACGAACCTGGGCCAACAGTGGGGGAAATACCTGACCTGCCCTGCTCCAGACCACCACCACCACCCGCTGCCTGCAGGTCCTGGGGCAGGTGGGCAGTGACCGAGAGCCAAGCTCTGGAAAGCTGCCGCCAGCGTGTGTGGTGCATGGGGCAGACTGTGTGCTGGAGCACACGAAGCTCTGGCCACCAAGGGCTGACCGGGGCTCACATGCCCCTCTGCTATGAGCCAAGGGGAATGGGGCACCCAGCACTGAAAATGGGCTGCTAGGGGGGGCTCCTGCACAGCTACGAGCTGACACCAATATCCTCAGTGTGCTCGGGACCTGGGGCTGGCTGGAAGCCCACCCTGGCAGCCTCCTCGGCTCCAGCTCAGCCCTGCAAGCAGCACCGAGGCTTGGCCCCCTGCACCCTCTGCCTGGCCCCGATAAAGCACCGCGGCTGAAGGGCCCCATCTTGTGGCAGTAGGGACGAATGGCTGGGGCAAAACTCACATCGGCCCTGCCCTTCCAAACTCAGCGGTGGTTTGACCTGGCAGAGCCCTGGGCACTTCCCGCTGCCACGCACCGTGTGCCGCCCGAGGACGCAGCACGGCGTCGGAGGAGTTGGGAGCAAAAGCCTGGCAGAGGTGGTGGGGACAACTGCCACCCCCTTCCCCCCCGTGTGCACACTGTCCCCTGCGCTGGTCCTACCCCACACTCAGGACCACGAGGGTCCATTGTGGATGGGTTTAAGGGAGCCCAAGTCTGTGCTGGGTTTGATGCTGGC
>NW_009719390.1:1904-2312 GCF_000703405.1 Apaloderma vittatum | reverse complement strand
AAGGGTGCGTCGGGTTGCTCAGTGATGCCCTTACCAGCTTTCACTTCCCCTCCTCATCGTGCCCAGGTGTGGTGGGTATATACGGTTGTGATACTTGCGTGCTTTCAGGAGAAACCCCGGAGGGTGAGGACCTCCTGCTCGCTCTGCAGTCATATGGGGTCTCTCCTGACTCTGGTGTATTCACTGATGGTGACTGAAGGCCATGGGGCCCAGGCAAGCCTCATCCTTGCAAGTGCCAGAGCAAAGGGGCCCATGGCAAACTCTTCTGGCCACCCTGGGGCTTTCTCGAATACTTTGTGCCAGCACCGAGCACCTCCCAGCCTTGCAGGGATGGGGCAGCCTTACTCAGCACCTGTAAGTTTGTAGCTCCCCCCGGACTATCTGCTGCCCCATCTCCCACCACCCCCC
>NW_009719390.1:928-1434 GCF_000703405.1 Apaloderma vittatum | reverse complement strand
CACCCTGCTGCAGGCTGCGATAAGGTGTCTGCACAGACACCAGCGCTGTGACACCCAGTGCCACTTCCCTGCCTGTGCTCATTTTTCTGCCCTGACATCCCCTGCCCTGCAGCAGCTCAAGACTGAAAGAGCAGGATCTGCTCCTTTTGCAGTGCCCCCCTCCACGGCCACTGTGCCCCCAGCCTGTCAGCCCCCCAGGACCCCTCCAAAGTGACACCCCAACAATGCAGCATTAGGTGGGAGCAGAAAAAGCCCTCAACACGGCACAGCCCTGCGTGGTGAGGATGCACAGAAAAATGTCCTTGGAGGTCCTCAGGGTGTCCTCACTGTGCCACAGGTTCCAGGAGCTCCTGTGCCCCATTATCCGCTCCAAGCACTTCCAGGAGATGTTCTCTGACAATCTGGTCTAAAAGAGGGCAAGTGACACACGGGGCTGGTGGAACAAGAGAGGATCTCAGCACAGTGCTCTGGTGGGAAGGGCAGGACAAGCTGGGGCTGCAGGGAGC
>NW_009719390.1:0-913 GCF_000703405.1 Apaloderma vittatum | reverse complement strand
CTTGGGTTCTTCCCCTCCACCAGTGCCTGGAAACGCTCCGCTTGCTCCCAGAACCCCAGGACTGGCAGAGCAAGGTTTGCCTTCTGGGCACCACTACCTGCATGCAGCCTCTTCTCAGAGACGGCAAACCCAAACCCCGTTTTCTCCACATGCCCACCTGACAAGGGGGACCCCCAGTTCAGACGCCTGTAGCCCCTCCCTCCTGCATCCTCCTCGCGAGCAGTAACCAGAACAGGACGCCAGGGCTGGAGCACAAATGAAGCAAGATTTTATTTTAAATCATTTAACTGCTCGCTGTCGGAGGGCTGGCAAGTTGGTCGGATCCAGCTCTAGCCATGGTGCCGTCTTAACGGTACTTGGCAGTCAGCACGGTGCCCACGGTGCACAGGAACTTGTCCAGGGAAGCGTGGACCTCCGGGGTCAGGACACCGGGGTGGTGGATGGCCACCACCACCAGGAAGCAGTGGCCCAGCAGCTGAAAGGCAAAAAGAGATGGTGAGCAAAGGGGTGGCCAAGGGAGTGCACGAGGGGAGCTGGGCTGGTCGTCCCTTCCCAGATGCTCACTTTGAAGTTGACGGGGTCCACGCGGAGCTTTTGAGCGTGGAGGTCGCTGAGCTTGGAGAGGGCACCCGCGATGTCATCGAGGTTGTTGGCAGCCTCGACCAGTGCAGCCGCCACCTTCTTGCCGTGCCCCTTGATCTGAGCGGAGCCGGGGGTTAAGTCGAAGTGGGAAAAGTAGGTCTTGGTGGTGGGGTGGGCAATGAACAACCTGGGGGACAGAGCGGGTCAGGGACAGGTGAGGCAGGGGCAGCATCAGGCAGGACAGGGACAGCTGGGGATGGGGATAGGGGCAGAGGGGAGAGAGCAAGGAATGGCCACGTACCTGTCCAGGGCCTCACCGCCTAACGCCTCG
>NW_009719389.1:4629-4924 GCF_000703405.1 Apaloderma vittatum | reverse complement strand
AAGGGGGTGAAGGGCTGAGCACCCACGGGGTGCATTGGAGCCAGGAGGGGCTGAGGCCACAAGGGGACATGGTGAGGGTCACTTACGGGTTCTCCTTTGGCACCAGTGTCTCCCTTGTTGCCTGGAGCACCGGGCTCACCCTGGAAACAGAAGAAGAGAGGGGAAAGCCGTTTAACACCAGATCCATGAGCAGAACGGAGCCCTGAGCCGCATCCTGCCCAGTCCCTAAGCAGCAGGGGGGATGCTCAGCATCTGTCAGCCCCCAGCACCATCCTGCACTTGCAGGGGTTGGGAG
>NW_009719389.1:4158-4478 GCF_000703405.1 Apaloderma vittatum | reverse complement strand
CCGGGGAAGCCGGGAGCGCCAGCGATGCCAGGAGCACCCTAGAAGAGGTAGAGGAGGTGGTGAGGGAGCAGCACGGCCCCTCATCCCAGAGCCAGGCGTGGAGGGGCAAGGGACACTCACAACTGCACCCTTGGCACCAGGTTGACCATCAGCACCGGGGTTGCCCTGCGGAGAGAAAGAGGAAGAGGAGGATTATGCTGGGGCTGGCAGGACGTGAGGCCAAAGGACGAGGAGCTGTCGGATGTCACTTACAGCAGGACCAGCAGCGCCAGCAGGACCGGGGGGACCGGGCTCACACCGGACACCTTGGGCACGTTCAC
>NW_009719389.1:2420-4097 GCF_000703405.1 Apaloderma vittatum | reverse complement strand
CCTGAAACATCTGATGTGGCTGATGTCCCCCTCCACCTGCAGCTCCTGCAGACAGGAGAGACATCCATGGGACTTGGTTGGGGACGTCCCCATGTGCCCCACCGTGCTGAGCCAGAGGCACTTTGTGTTTTCTCATTTTGGGGCCACTTGGGGAACCCATTCGATGCTCTGTCCTTCTCTCCCAACCCAATGTTCCCAGTTTCCACGAGTTTCTTCCAGCCCAGGAGATGCTCCCTGGGAGGAGGCAGTCAGGCAGCTCCTACCTTAGCACCAGCAGCACCGGGGAAGCCGGGGGGACCAGCAGGGCCAGTTGGACCCTAAATGAGAGAGAGGGGCACGTGTCAGAGGAGAGATCCCACCTCTGGCGCTGGAGGGTTTCCTGGGCAGCAGAGCTCTGGCTCCCAGCCAGGAATTCCCGGCCTGGGATGGAATCTCCCTCTGGAGAAGCTGGAGCTGACACCAGGGTCTGGAGGTTACTTACGGGAGGACCAGCAGCACCGGGAGCGCCGTCGTTACCGCGAGCACCCTGTGGGACAGAAGGCACAGTTAGTGATGATCACTGGTGGGAGAAGGGGGGAGACACCAGCCCCTCCCCACACCCCAAGGCTGGGGATGCTCAGCCCTGTCCAGACCAGACACTCACAGCGGGACCAGATGGACCGGGACGGCCTCTCTCACCAGGAAGACCACGAGGACCCTGGGGAGGGGAAAAGACACATTTGGGTCACCAGAAGAGACACTTTTGGGGCCTCCTCCCATCCCTGTGTCCTCCCTCATCCCTCTCTGCCCCTGCCCACAGTGATGTTTTCAGGGGGGGTTAAACCCCCTCCTCCCCTCATCCTTCTGGGACATCCATGGGGAAACATCCCCGGGGAAACATCCCCAAGGACGAGCTCTGTCCCCATCACGTCCCGGCCCCCCCATCCCCCTTTTTGCTGACCCCCTCCATGCTCTGCAGGGATTCCAGCACTCACCATCTGCCCAGGAGCACCATTCTCACCGGGGCTGCCGGGCTCACCCTAGGAAAAAGGAGAACATGGAGCAAATGAGGGAGGGAGCAACGATGACTTTACAGGGAGGACAGGGGTGACGCGGCCACCGCTTCTCACCTTGGGGCCAGCAGGACCAGGCTCTCCCTTGGCACCGTCCAGACCACTGAATGGGGAGAAGGAGGGACAAGAAAGGATCAGGAGGGGACTCCTCAGTGAGGTTGGGCTCCCCCCTCCTTCCACCAAATCTTGCAGGCGTGGGAGGAAGGACTCACTCTGTGACCCTTCATGCCCGGCAAACCGGCAGTTCCTGGGAGACCACGTGCACCCTAGGAGAAAAGAGGAGGTGGTGACGGAGATGCTCAGAGGTGGGGGGTCTGTGCCTGGACCCCCTTACCCCTGTCCCCAAGGGGGGCATGGCAGCTGGGGTCACATCCTTGCTTTGCCACCAGACAGGTCACCGTGGGGTGGCCCCAAGGAGGGGAGCATCTCACCTGGGGGCCGGGGGGACCACGCTCTCCGGGACGGCCGGGCTTTCCAGCTTCACCCTGAGGAGGACAGTGGGTTGGTGGCATGTCCCCTGCTCACCTCAATGGGTGCTGGCAGGGCCACTAGGTCCCAAACTGGAGGGAGGAAGGGATGGAGACCCCATCCTGAGGCCACTTACATCATCTCCGTTCTTGCCAGG
>NW_009719389.1:1772-2314 GCF_000703405.1 Apaloderma vittatum | reverse complement strand
GGCAGTGCCAGGCTCTGGTCGCCCCATTCCCACAGATCCCAGCCAAAATGGGCTGGAGTGAGGACGACGTGGCCATGGCCTTGTCCCCATCCTTGGGGGACATCAGGCTGGAGGAGGAGGTGGCAGGACTCACAGAAGCACCAGGCTCTCCGGGTTCACCAGGGGGACCTTGGAAACCTTGAGGACCCTGTGGGTCAGTGGGGAGAAAAGGGAAAAAAAAAATATTAGAAAATAAGAAGATTTGGCCTGAAGACCCCTCTGGCTATGGCAGTGTCGTGTCCCCCCCCCCTACCCCCCCCCATACGGTGACGTAAGGATGCACGTCCCCACGTGTTTCCGTAGCCATTGGAGAAGGGTGGGACACCCCATCCTGCCCTCATGCTTCCCCATCCCACCGACCTCCCGCCACCCTGAGGGGCCTTTGGGGTTGCTTCTCCCCAAAACAGGAGCAGGAGATACTCACGGGAGCGCCGGGAGGGCCAGGGAGACCGCGGGGACCAGCTGGACCCTGGGAAGGAGCACGGAAAGAGGTGATGAGAGGC